>NC_056732.1:253640344-253940344 GCF_019279795.1 Protopterus annectens
TAGAATAACTGCCTACCTTATTCTGTTACCCTGATCTATGACCAAATATACAGTACTTCTTTTTGTCCCTGATCTGCAAAACAAATCTTGACAACAATATACTGTAACCTAGTCCTTGATTTAAAACAGAAAAAAGGCAAATTCTTCCTACCTGAGCCTCCGGTATTGAACCTTCCAATATCCGCTCTTTGGCCACAGATCAGAAAGTGGCCAGCCTCTTTAAACGACAATTCAGTTGGAGGTCTTTTCACCCAAGAAGAACCATTTTCGGTAACTTTTCCTGTGCAGTATTCGACCACCGGTAGACTCTGATCTGCAGCTGTCCGAGGGAATTCCGGCTCGAAGGACCAAACTGTTAAATAAAATTAAGAATTCAATGCACAGGAGGTTCAGATTCAAAAGTTTACTAGTGTACACCAGGAGGCAAAAAACGTACAAGTACAGAATTGTGTCTAACATGAAACAGGAAGCACACAAGTTTATATAGGTTTAACATTCAAGCTGTGCCCACCTTACTGACATGATGTGTCACAGGTCATCTACATCACTTTAGCCTACAGTCCTCTATTCAAATAAACTGCTGATGCTGTAAATTTTAAAAAAGTTTTCCTCTGGTAACAATACGGCCTTGCTATCCACCTGGTCAGACATAATGTCTTTCTGTAAAGTTACTTCTTCAAGGTTTCATATCAGTTTGAATACAATAGCAGATTCAGTCTTTTAATACACATCTTTGTTCACTGTTACACTTTCCCACCAGCTGCATGCTATCTCAGTAACACATATACAAGGCCAAATCATCCCAGCAGGAAAGAGCAGAAGATTTCATTATTTCACATATCTAATTTCCTGACCCAGCAGATAATCATTTGTGAAAAGCATAAACATTAAAACTTGCTAAGCTAGCATCTGCCAGGGTTGAAGGTCAGCTTGCTTCAAGCCACACTGCAGTTTCAAAACTACTTACATTTACACATGAATTAATCATTTCTGTTATATGATTAATATAATAAAATGCATTATATACTACTTTGCTTTAAACTAGCATTTCTCATATATTCAAATACACATTTTTCTAACAGTGGACGAGGAGCCAAACCATATATTTGGACTCCTCAATGCCCCACCTCTGTGCTCGGAAGCAACTACCCTCTCCAACACCTGCCATCCCGACTGCAAATTGGTTCCACAATCAGTTATGCTGTGTATTCCTGCCTATGGGGCTTATATATGCCGTTTTCCTGCACTTATCTGTGATTAGCCATTTTGGAAATGTATCAGCTTCACAAAACCTGCTTTGTCATGCTTCTCTTTCCATTCATTCCTATATATATGCTATTACTGCATTTCTAAGGGCAACTGTCATGGCTTAGTGGTTCAGTACTTTGACTATGGTGCATGGTATCCTTAGTTCGAGCCTGGCCATTGCTTTTTATATTTTATGACTGTCTACACAGGCTACGAGATGTGTCTGTGTAAAGGCAGTTTTGATACAGCTTGCTCAATGTTGCCCGCCGGTTAGCTTGTTGGCATGGTGCGCAGCTCCGTGCAAATGGGTTACGCTGGTTTACGCGTCATTTGGCTGTCAGCAAGCATATTACGCTCAGCTCAGCTATGGGCACACAGTTTCAGCATGTTAACATGCTGCTCAACCCCGGGCACTCATTTTACACCTGTTAAACCACTGCTCACCTACGGGCAGATATACTCAGCTTGTTAGAGTGTAGCTCAGCTATAGGCACTTCTGACATTTTTTTTTATTATCACACATTTCTTCAAAATACATGGCCCATTTCATTACATTTTACATAAAATATAATTTTATATATGTACATATATGTCAGGGAATTGTTTTGTGCTTATTTCACTAAAAATAAAAATTGATGTTGTGGGGGCTTGAACCATGACTGCCTCCTCTTCAGCCAACGTCTCTGCTGCTACGCTATTGCTTCTTGGCTTACTTTGCATATTTAGATCTTATATGCTTTTCCACTGACTGCTAACTGTGGCTAAGTGACCGGCACGCCCGTGCAAATGAGCGCAATCATTGGCAAACATCTTTAAAACTTATAAAAAAAAATATAACATGTTCATTTTTACATTTTATGTTTATAGTCTGTGGGGGCATGTGTTGTGTTGTGTTTATTGACATTTACGCGGACTCTGTCATGGGGGTTTACTTTAGGGACTGTTACTCTTCTGGGGGTGTGTCCGTTTGCAGGGCTCGCCCTACAGACACACCCCCTACTGTCTTACATGGACCGTGTTAGCCTTGGGTGTGAGGCAGTATGCCCTCATGAATATGCATGGCATGCTGACGTCACACCATTTAACTGCAGCCTCCGTGTAAGACTTGTAACTCTTACACGGAGGCTTTGTGAATCCTGCCCATAGGCAATTGTCATCTTGGTGGCCTGGATGCATGCCAAAGACCTGTAACGTGAGAGGGTCTATAATACCATGTCGACAGGGCTGTTCATTGAATGCCCTTATGTCGACACATGTACACCAAAATACCTAAATGTCCAATGGCCACAAAAGCAATTTTTTTTCAAATTGTCATCTATTACTTTGCAACCTCGTAAAGCACACAGTAGTCTGAGATGGGATGTTGACATAATAGTTAAGGTGTTTACTTTACAAACACAAGATGCAGGGTTTGATTTTCACCTGGGGTAATTGGCTAGGCTGAAAATGGCCCACAAAGACAATTAGCTTAGTACTAATGAATGAAAATACCTTCCTCAGTCTGCTGATTTAAGAAGTTTAATGATTTTCTACGAATTTCTGGCATCTCAACCCTATGCTTAAAGGCAGAAATTATAACTGCATGCAAGTTAAATACCTTTAACTAAAGCATATTATGAAAAAGAATGACAGCCTTTAAGACTTGTGCTCTGAACAGGACAACATATTTTTATTTCTCCTTCCTATCTGTTTTAGAAACCTATTACAGCTTCCTTCAGTATGCAAGTCATGAACCATGCATTTCTAGATCTGGTTCCCTGACCTGCTAGTCTACAACACCTTTGGCCAGTAGGTACACATCATGCATACAGAGGGCCTCAAGCAGTATATTGTTCTCCTGGCTTGTGAACTTCTCCATTCATCCATGAGTGGTAATAGCTGTACTTTTGCGCCAATTTATTATAAATGCATTTGTCTTTGTTTACTGGGAAAGTCTGCCTGGGTAATACCCATTTTCATTGGAGGTCCAGGGAGAAAAGCTCCATTTGCTTATGTTGCATTAATAAGTTCCAGTTAAACACAGAATAGTTGCATTTCTATCTACATTTATACACAAACAGTAGTTACACGTATACATTCTAAAATTTTACAGAGGTGGAAGCTACTAAAGAGAAAGCCTACATGTAACTTAGTGGTTTGCACAGGCCACAGTTATGTAAAAAAATAGTTTTGTCATTTCAGTGAGAGGTTAAGTGTATTCTGTTTAAGGGAGAGTATTTGGAGAGTATTGTATTGTGAACACAAAGTCTCAGCCTTGAGATGAGCATGTGCAGGACCAGGATTGGATAAGATGTTGTTTAAGCGATAGTTTAAAACTAGTGAGTTTGTTGGAGAGTTTTGTCTGTGTGTGTATACTACTCCAGAGTTTGACGACATATTGGGAGTAGAGTGAGTCTCCTGCAGCATTATTTGACTTATTTATAAGTAATAGGATTTTGTTGCTAGAGCAGAGAGGTGCCTTACTGGACAGTAGGTCAGTAATAGGTTATGTAGTGTAGGAAATTTTTCTGGATGATGAATGAGTTTGTGTGCTATAGTTAGTTGCGAGTATATTAGCTAGCTATGTAGTTCAAGCCAGTTTAATTGCTTTAAGCTATGACAGTGGTGGGTCCTATGAGGGAGATTAGTGGCAAATCTGGCTACTTTACTGTAGCAGGAGGCAAGTTTCTTTCTTTGAGTATCATGTAAGTTTATTAGGATAGGAGCAGCATGTAAGAGAGATGGCAATAAGAAGGTGGTGGCTTTTCTTGCAGTATCTGTAAGGAATCCATTGATCCCATAAAGACAGACTAGTTTCTGGTAAGTAGATTTAATGGTGTGCAGTATATGCTGACCATACTTGAGACTGTCATTTATTATAACACATAGAAGTTTATCGTGAGTTACAGTTTCAATGACAGTATTATTTGCTGACTTTCTGGCAAAAATTGCTTTTGACTTTGTCAATTTTTATGAGGTAAAAAGTATTAACTTTGTTTTTTTTGGAGATGAGTAAGAAGTTTGATTCTTTGAGCCAGGTTTCTACAGAGGATAAAAATTTTTGGGTAATGTCTTGAAGCTTATTTATTGTTGAGGCCACACATATTAATGTTGTCTGTTTTGAAGGTCGTAAAGACTCAAGAAAGTATGTCTTCAAGGGCAAAGGTTGAGTGAATATTATTAGGGGAGATGTAAGCATGTCTGTGTTATTTCATTTAGCTATGGCATTTGTGTAGAGGTGGATTTCATGGTATCCTTTCTACATGATAGTGATAACTGTACCCCATTTCAGTCGAGCAATGTCACCTTCATTTATTACTGCTTGAATATAAGACTTCCTCAGCTGGTAAATTAGGTGTGAGGCAGATTACAGTGAGAATGGTTATATCTGGGGAATGCATAAGTAGTGCCAACCATGCAGTTCAGCATGTTGTTGCAGAGACTTTGGAAGTTTAGAGTGACTATTCTTAAAAAGCCGCTATTGGAGTGATTCAACTACTGGACAGTTTTAGACATAGAGCCATGAGATATAATTTCACCTGATAAGCCAGGATTAGGATGGATATCTTCACAGTGGATAGGTATAAAATGTCTTGTTTTTGTGAAAGCATAGAAAAGTAATATCTTATTTTTAGGACATTTTAGAAAAATGCTGTTTATTTAGGGCTGGTATACAAAGTATTTTTGTTTTACTAAGTAAAAGGGTTATATGTGAGAAAGTTCTGGTGCTATGTTAAGATGATTAGTAGGATAGCTGAGAGTGTGGAAAATTTGATTGGCAGAGTAGGTGTGGTTGAATTGTAGGAGACTACGGTAACAAGTGTAGTAAGAGATCAATAGTAGTAAAGAGAAGCCAATAATAGCAAGGCTGAGCTGGGTGGGTTAACACCAGATGGGACGATGAGTCTCGGGAAACAATCTATAGAAAATGGAGCACAGACCTATATTTCAGCCCAAAGATAAATTCTTTGCATGGGGAAACATAGTGAAGCCAATCTACAAACTATGTGCTAATTTCTTATTCACTAGCGAGAGTGAAATTAAGGAGAGCCTCTGTGTTTGAGTGGGGGTAAGGATTTATTTAATTCCTGAATGGGAAATTTCAAGCTTTACCCCGAAAAGAACTGTGCTTGCTTTACCAGTAATGGCACCCAGTATGCATCGACTAGCTGGGGAGGGGGGTTCCACCATCCTCTGTAGGATGTATCTATTTTCACTCTACAGCTATAGATAAGATGTAACATCATGCTAAAAGTAGAGTAAAGCATTTTAGGCAGCAGTATAGCTTCAACAGGAAATTATGGCTTTTCAGTTCCATTGTGACTTGCTGAAATAAGGGATGATTGTTAGTGCAACATCCTTCCTGCACTAGCTGGAATGCAGACAGGAATGGTGGAACAAGCAGGAGGGCAGATATGGTACAGTACCCTGCAGGTTTGCAGCTCCATCACAATACCTCATCTTATATTTGCCTTGGTATCCTATGCAATAGTCTATGTCCCTCCACAGGTATACATCACTGAGATGTGACTGTGCTGGCCCTGCATGTTACATGCATGAGTGTCAGGGTGCCTCGTTATCTAGACACATTCACATGACTGTATGCTGTGTTACCACCACAATCTGTGTCATATCTGAAGTGCTATACCCTTGTGTGTCCCATCTTTATATATGTGTCAGTTACACAAACTACTCACTGCTTCTTTATACACAAACATTATGTTAGTGCAACAGCTACATTGCCAGCTGTCCTTCCTTGTCTCAACATTGGTCCACATCCACAGCACTTTTAAAGTTATTCCAGTAAAGTCCATTCCTATTTTTAAAAGCAGTCCTCTGCAAGCTGTCTGTGGTGTTTTATATCACTGCAACACAGGACACTCACTGTATGGAAAGAATAATGAGGGTCCGTGGTGCTTTATATCACTGCAACACAGGCCACTCACTGTATGGAAAGACTAATGAGGGTCCGTGGTGCTTTATATCACTGCAACACAGGCTACTCACTGTATGGAAAGAATAATGAGGGTCCGTGGTGCTTTATATCACTGCAACACAGGCCACTCACTGTATGGAATGAATAATGAGGGTCCGTGGTGCTTTATATCACTGCAACACAGGCCACTCACTGTATGGAAATACTAATGAGGGTCCGTGGTGCTTTATATCACTGCAACACAGGCCACTCACTGTATGGAAATACTAATGAGGGTCAGTATTGTTAACGTCTGTAAATTGTTTAGTCTGACCACTGCACTATCCATACCTGATAGCAGGAAACATACATGCACCATGTAGGATGAACCACATGACATGAAAAGGCCAGGGAGCAGTAAGCCACACTAATAGGTTCATAGGTTCATAGGTTTATACTAGGCTATCTGCCCTAAGGCATTTATAAGCCTAGCCCAGATTTTTGTGGCTTACGCCACCCCTTATGTTAAAAAATACTGTGCCCATTAGTTTGTTGTGCCTCTGTCCAGCAGTGACACAGAGATGATTCCAGGGGTAAACCTATGATCTTCCATCCACCGGTCAAGATTTCTCTTGAACAGAGCCAGCGAGGTGCTCTGCCTCACATGGACCGGGATTTTATTCCACAACATAGGGAGTCTCTGGGTGACAAATCTATCCCTCCAGCATGTCCTATTTATATCCGTGCTAAGGTTTAAGTCGCTTGCTCTAGTGGATCTGGTAGATTTGGATTTTTTGAGGTGGAGCATGTCCATTAATTCCGGGTTGGACATGGCCTTGTATGTCAGGCACAGGTCACCTCTGAGCAGATGGTATGTGACTGAATAGAGCTGGAGTTTCTTCAGTCTGGCAGCATATGACAGATTTTGGAGTCCCTTTATCCTTTTGGTGAGGAACTTTTGGGGTCTCTCCAATTGCTGTAGGTGTCGGGTGAGATACATCCCGAATGGGGCATTGTACTCGATCATTGGTCTGATAAGTGAAGAGTACAGGGGAACAATGACCTCACTTGATCTGGATGTGAATCCCTTCATGATCAGGTGGGCAATGTAGAAGGTTTTTCTAACCACTTTAGCAATGTGAGTGTCAAAAGAAAGGCCACTGTCAACCTGGGTCCCCAGGTCCCTGATAACCTCTTCTGTGTTTAGTGGATTGCCACCTATATGGTAGCTTGGGGTTACCTTGTTTTTCCCGAAGGGTATGACTATACATTTTTTGGCATTTAACTTCAGGCCATGGCTCTGGCACCAGCTATCAGTTTCCGTGAGACCCCTCTGAAGGATATCTGTGTCCGATGTACTTTCCACTATGGCTCCCAGTTTGCAGTCATCTGCAAACTTTGTCCTCTCTATGCATAACACCAAACTGTATCTTTCTTTCATTATTCTTCTAATACTTGCATGCCTACTTCACTCACTTGAATATTTTCCATCTGCCATACATCAGCTTCATTGTAACTCAGAAATTCCTCCTGCTATTCTGTTCACAAAATTCTATTGTTCTTTGTGTTGTACAATATATGTATGTATGTTTACAATTCCATTTATCTCTATATTATGCATGTACTGATGAACTTGTAACTCATGTAAGAATTTTTTTACATCTCCTGTATAAAGATTGTAAATATATTTGTATGTAACTGGAGCTTTTCTCCCCAGTCCTCTGCTGAAAATGGGTACTTGCTGATCCAGTCAAACTTTCCCAGTAAACAAATGTCAAATAAATAAATAAAAAATAAATGCAGCACCATGCTGTGCTATGTTATGCAAGAATGATACTAGTAGAGAAATATATATATATATATATATATATATATATATATATATATATATATATATATATATATATATATATATACTGTGAGTATAGAACTGTGTTGTTAAAAAAGAAGGTTAGAGAGTGGAGTTGTGGAGTTAGAGCTGCCTATGTTAAATAAATTGAAACCTGGGTGGTTGAAATAAAGTTTTACATTTCTAGTGAGGCAGAATAAAGATATTATTAAAATTTGTTGCCAGGTATTGTTGAGTGTTTGTGTGTGTGTGTGTGTGTGTGTGTGTGTGTGTGTGTGTGTGTGTGTGTGTGTGTGTGTGTATGTTTGTGGGGGAAGGGGGGTTAGATGGATGATTCAGTTAGGAAAGGACTGTTATCAGGTTGGAAGAGGTCAGAGTGACTGTGATTGGTAGCTAAGTGGAGTGTGATATAATAGTAGAAGTAGAACAGAGATTGGCTGATGGTAGGTGTGGATCACTATAAATTTAGATTAAGAAGTGTGTGTGTGTGGGGGGGGATTAGTGTTAGGAGAGGGAGCTGAGTGCAGCCAAACCTAGAGAGGCTGAGTGGAGCAGGTTGACTCCAGCTGAAAAGGCAAGTGTCCAAAACAATCTATGCAACATGGAGCACAAGCTTGTATTTTAGTCTAAGGGACAAGTCTGTGCATGGGGAAACTTAGTAAAGCCAATCTGTAAACCATGTGCTTATTTCCCATTCATTGAACACAGTGATATTAAGAACATCCTCTGTGTTTGGGTAAGGCAGGGATTTATTTAATTACTGCCAATGAAATTTCATACTTTTCCCTGAAAAGGGTTTGTTGGAACAGAAGCAGGCTTTAGCATTAATGACACCCAGTATGCACCAACTAGCTGGAGGAGGCAGTTCCATCATCCCCTATAGGAATTATCTATTTTCACTCTACAGTTATAGATAAGATGTAACACTGTCTGCAGTAGAATATGCTGTTTTAGCTAGCAATGTAACTTCAAAATGATTATGTTTTTTCAATTCTTTTGTGACTTGCTAAAATCAAGGCTGACTTTTAGTGCAATGTTTTCCTGCTCTAGCTGAAAGAGATGGATAAAGATGGAGTTGGTTATCAGTCCCGTGTACAGTACATGGTGTTACCAATCCTACAATTAATTAGGGTAGCACTCTACAATATATCTGATTGCTTTTTGCTGTCTCTTTTTTGCAAGACAGCGCTATTGGGTAGCTAGTCCATGAGACTGGGGCATAAGTGCATCAAAGTAGTTGTAAAGCTTTATATAGAAAGGCGGGCAAAGATATTGAAAAGAACAATGACTAATATTCAGAAAAAAAGAGAGGGAAGTCTATGAAAAAGTAGGGAGTATAGGTTCAAGAGTTTTAGTAGTGAGTCTGAAATTAGAGCTGTGATACAATTATAAAGAATGATGCAGAACCCATAATTTTAAAAGATGTTCAAGGAAAAGCTATGGTATACAACTGGGTACATGTCAGATGGGGAATGCTAAAGAGTGAGGTTATCAGCTGCAGATGAGCCTGAAAAGATTGAATGTTAGTTCTTTGGAAGATGAACTGGGTGATAGTAAGGCTGAAGTTTCAATGTTTTGAAGGAGTGTGTATTAAAAAGAAGTATGTGACACAAGTATAAAATTGATATATTTTATTACACAAAAATAACGGTGTCAAAACTGCATTTAAAATCCTGTGGGTAGAATTGCAGTGTTCTGTGCATTTTGTAAATGAGCTTGCTTTTATAATTCCTTGAAGGTTTTATGATGAAACATCAATATGGAAATTAACATATGGCCTTTAATACAAAAGTAGCCAATGAAAGAGTTCATAGGGCTTTCACTGTGACAGTCTGACTTCTTTAAACAAACCTTTATTATCAACTGTAGCACATCAAAAAATGCCCGCATAAAACAATGTGAAAAAATGCATATTTACAACATAAACATAAATCCCCAGGATTCACTAATCCTCCGTGTAAGACTAGATTAGTCTTACAGGGAAACACTAGTCTAAGAGTAAGATGGCAGCACACAATGCATATTTATGAGGGCGCGCTGCCACAACTCTAAGGCTAACACGGAGTCTGCACGAGTGCAGGGGGCGTGTCGGACTGCCGAGCAGTCCAAAAATCCATGCCCCTGCAAGTCTCTTAATCAGGAAATGTCAACTTACATGAGCGAGTCCACTCAAATGTGTACATACCCAACACTACACTCCCCCACATTCTAAACCCCTGTACAATTATAAAATGTAAAACTTTTATTTTTTTTTATTTATTATTCCCGATATAGCTGCCCATATTTGCGCGGGTTTGCCCATTGCTTAGCTACAGTTAGCAGTTTAGACATCGAAGAGGATAGTAAGAAACTTATATGTAAATTAAGCAAAATAATAATAGTGTAGTGGTAGAGCATTTGCACAAAGAGGAAGCATTCCCGGTTCGAGTCCCACTGCTCCCCTTTTTATATTGTGTTGGAAATGTGTATATAAAAATAATTCCTGACATGTATCATTTAAATTTTAGGAAAAAGCATTGAAATGGCTTATGTAGTAGTGAATGAATTTTATATATATATATATATATATATATATATATATATATAAGAAGGTGAAATGGTTATTCATACTGATGGATGCATAAGTAATGTATCTTAAGCAATGTGAAGCACTGCTAAGCAAAGTTTACCAGTATTAAGCATATTTAAATGTAATTGCTCATAGCTGAGCACTGCGTTAACTAGCGCAATGGTTTTGCGCGTAGCTGCGCATCGCGCAAACTAGCGCAAGCTGTTAGCGCGGAGTTGTGCTCTGTGGTAACTAGCACAACTTCAGGCAACTCCGAGCAATGTAGAGCAATGCCGAGCAAAGTAGATCACCATCGGGCAAAGTTGAGCAAAGTCGGTAAAACACAGCTACATCTCCTAGCCGGTCTGGCCAGTAGTAAAATTAAAAGCAATGAAAGGCCTCAAACCCGGGATACTGTGCATCATAATCACAGTACTGAACCTCTAAGCCATGACATCTTTTCATAAGCATGCAATTTCAACACACACACACATATCAATGGAAGTTTACGCATTGCTAAGCAGGTGTGCCTTCAGCTGAGTTTTTTCAAAATTGGCCAATCACAAATAAGTGTGGGAAATGATGCATATTTAAGCTCCATATGCAGAAATACTTGCCATAACTGGTTGTAGCTCCCATCTGCAGGCAGCAATGGCTGGTGCTGGAGAGGGCTCTCGTTTTCGAGTGCAACGTTAGGGCATTGAGGAGTCAAAAGTAATGATTTGGCTCCTTGTCCATAATCATGAGGATAGACTCCTGTGGGGCCAGTACCAGGGCACCCAATACAAAGTGGAAGCCTGGGACCGTCTAGCTCATGAACTCACCAGTCCCACAGGTGTCCCTCGGACTGGTGAGCAGGTCAGACACCACCACGCAGACCTGAAGAGACGCAAGGTGGATCAACTGGACCAGTGGATCCAGGAGACCTGTGGGATGGAAAATGCCCCACTACTGAGTAAGTAGCCATGGAATTAAGTATGTAAGAATTGCTATTCTAGTGTATACTATGGATAGGTATGTCTCAATATCACTTCATTTACTTCATAGCTGCAGGTGTCCGTGCTGCGAATCAGCAAGCCTATGCAGATAGGCTGCTAAGGCTGCACCACCAGGAAAATTAGTAATTATTCTGCTTGTACTGTTATGTAAAATAAATGAGAGAGCCTGAAAAAAGTGTTTTAACACAATAAATAAAGGTATAATAATTCTTTAATAATTATTCCGCATGTACTGTTATATAAAATAAATGAGAGAGCCTCTAGAAAAGTGTTTTAAGTCTTTAATCAAGGTATAATACCTGGAGTGTGTCTGTGTCATTTTCTTTGATATGTTGTTGTACTCTTGCATTACAGAAATAGTACTGTTGTATTAAGCGCTGTTAACACACAGTTGGGTAGGCCCATATAAAGTGGATGAAAGGAGTGCCAGTAGCTTTTAAGCTTATTTACAGTCCTCAACTGTTGGTTCATTCCCAGTATGTACAGGTTAATCTGGAACATGAGTAGCTTGGTATTGTGTTCCCCAGAAATGTCATTGTGCTGGCAGAAATGTAGGGAGCTGTTAACATATAACTAATAATTTCACCTAAACATATCTAGATAAGTATAGGAAAGTAGAGCTGTCAGTGCACCATGTCAACAGTAGTGTGTCTGAGCAACTCACAAAATATGTAGCAGTAACATCTACATCCCGGACAGTTTGTATGTCAGATACAGCCCATGTATATAAAGATCTAGCAAAACCCATTTCACAATTTAAGGATAATTGGGTAGTGTGATAATACATGTAGGGGACATATAACTGCAGTTAATAGCAATGTAGTGTAAACTAGAAGGATATATAAGTTGTTAATGGAGTTAATATTTCCACCCTACTGTATGTGCATAAAAAATGCAATTCCACACCTCAATGGGTAAGTCTAATCTTAAAACATTTGTTGAGACATATGTCCTATTGGTTTATAAATATCTGCATTTATTTTGATGCATGTGCCCTGTTCAGATACCACAATATTGGTGGCCTGTTGCCATCAATTAAACCTGCATGCTGTTGTAATGTCCACTGTTGTTCTATATATGCATGTGTCATGCTTGGTGTTCAACTGTTGGAACTCTGGTGTGTTGAGTTAATGGGAATACTTCTGCATGCTGTTATAACTAATTGGGAATGGTGTTGACTGTTACTAACCCATATTTTCATTAAATCCTCCTAAACATAGAACGTATGGGAAGGCCGGTCCCAGCGGACCCACCTGTCCCACCTCAGCTGGCAATGGCACCTGTCACCAGTAGGTCCGGTGCCCAGTCTGGGACCTCCTCCGTTGGCCCTGTTCCACCTTCGGGTGGAAGTGTTGCAGGAGATGGGGCTCATCCCCCCTGTGCAAGTGTCGGTGGAGGAGGGCCACCTATCACCCTCCGAACGGTCCGGGCTGTGGTGCGTAGGGAGATCGAGCGTTCTGTCGCTGATCCTCTATGCCAGCTTGAGGCATGAGTGGCGTGACTCATGGGTAAGCCTGCCCCTCCTACACAGCCCCCAGCACAGCCACCCTCTGAGCTGTGAAGGTGCAGTGGTGACTGCCCATGGGTGGGGATCTCAGTTCCACTGTTGTCATCTGTGGGCTCATGGGCTTGCGATTTCCAAACATCCTTCCCCATCAATGGTGTTCACACACCACATGTGTCATATTCTGCCCCTGTATGCATCTTGTTTGTCTTGTCTGTTTACCTCCCCAACCTACCTCCACAAATATACCTACTTCCCCTACCCCACATTCCACTCTCACCTGAAAAAAAAAAAAGGGTAATCTGCTCCCAAAAAGAAATTATGCCCCATACATAGCTGCCCATTTTGCACACATGTCCACTGGACACATAATCTGATATTTAATTGGCAGTACAACATACTTTGTTGTCCTCACCCCTCTCACAGGGGTTGAAGGTTTCATATTTCCCTCAAAATGTATTGCATATGCACAGCTGTTGCTGTTAAAGAAATGGGCAGCTATGGACCTTCCCTACACCCGTCCAGCACACCCCGAGCTGTTTTCCCTACTGTCTTTCCATCTTTGTGCTGCCTTTTCACCACTTTCCTATCGCCCCATTTTCTTTTCTTTCAAAGAAATGAGCATGGGGCTTAGCAGGAGTAAGCACTATTAAGCAGTAGTTAGCGGGTTTGCACAGGTTGTGCCTGTATGTGCTTATGTGCGCTTAGCTAAGCATTGCTAAGCATCACGCAAACCCACACAAACCAGATTACAACTGCTTAAAAGTGCCTTAGTCACTGTATGCCAAGGCCCTTGTTCTGCTCAGCAGCAAAATAAAACACCTCTGTCAGTCTCGAACCTTGTACACACTAGACTGCATGAAGTACCACTAAGCCACTGTAGACATACAACAAATTGGTGCTGAAATAAATATATCATGCATCAGAATGAGTGAATGTAAAGGAAAAGTAGGAATGCCATAACACAAATCTTGTTCTGTGGATCTTTACCAGCAGTTGTTATGGAATTGCATTACATGACTGTGATAAGAGAACCAGCCATTCTAGCAGAAAATAATGTTACAGCAGCACTTTACAACCCCCACACAGTATCATAGCAGGACAAACACTGACATATCCAATTAGGGCAGAGGTCATACTTCCCAACTGTGACTATTTTTCAGGGATGTCCCTGACTTTGAAACAAATTTTAGCTGTGTCCCTCTGAATCCCTCTGAAAAATACTGACATTAGGCAGAAAGGTAGGGAATTACACTTAATGAATAATGACAATATGTAAGCGTTAGAAACTGCTTGTACTTCAGAAAAGGTGTATTAATCCATATGCTCTGGTTCTCTCAAAGTCTCAACTTAATGTCTCTAATATTTTAAAGGTGTAACTCACTTTTACCTACTTTTCCCTGAGTCTGTTTAAATATGTACCTGAGTGTTTGAAAGGCCTGGCAGAGACAGAAACACACAGGCATATTAGCTTGTCTGCTGTTACACACTGTGCAAATAGCTTTGGAAGGAGTTCCAGAAGCATACCCTTATGTAGGAGTACAACACTGAAATACCAAAGGATGTAGCCATGTACTGGTAGCAACCAACTGTGACAATGCCATTATTCCATTGCTGAAAAGACCGGTGTGGTGCACAGACAAAGAATAACAGGCTAACCTCTGGCTACCATCTGGATAGGTCCACAGTTGGGAGCTACGCAGACTACTTACCTTGATAAGCTAACAGGTACACAGCAGCCCTTTAAGTCCAGCAAGATAAAATTCACACAATAATACATAATCCTCTCTGTACTTCTGCACCCCTACCCAAATGCACAATATACCTGTGCGTTCAGGGTCTACCAAGGATGTAGGCAGGCATACTCAGTACTGAAATTTGTCCAGTTGTCTTGAGCAGCCTGTGCTAATGTCAACACTAAAAAAGCACAAACTGTTCAGAAGTGAGTAAATTAATATTCACAGTATAGCAGTTCACAAACAGTTCATGTGCCAAAAGAATACATCTCAATAACTACTTTTGTATGGCAGTTAATTGTATAATTAGAAAAGAAAGTACATACTCCCACATATCTTGTGTTAGCATTTGGAGGGGTGAGTACAATCCTACACTGACAAGTGTGTACTGGAAGCAGCAACATTCAGGTCTGAGTACAACATTCAAATCACTGGCTACACCCCTGGCTTCAGATATAAGAACTATACCAACCTTCTGACTTAAACAACGATGTCCACAGCAAACAAGCATGATCCCCATTTTGGAAAGCTGAAAGAGCTATGCCTACCTGAGTTAGCAATTTATAGCATTGGGTTGCTATGACAGTGATTACTGCAATTACCACACAGCAGGCTGCATGCAATTAGCAAATGGTGGCCACCAATTGGTGCAGAGGCCATCACATGCACATGTGCAAATACCTATAACAGCAGGCTGTAATTGCTGCCCACAAACTCAATCACTCTATTGCAGAGACTGAGAGAGAGAGAGAGAGAGAGAGAGAGACAGTGAAAAGCAAAAGGAAAATGGAAAATAAATAATACCAACTCATACAAAGGAAAGATATGTAACAGATATGTATTTACTGGCATGTAGTAGATGTTTTTGAAGCATACTCTACATAATATGAACCATTAATATGTGGCAGCAGTACATATCTATGCACAGATGTCCTGCTTAACTACTGCCATTGACAATTCAGTGTGTAGCTGTGTGCAGTGGGACATAACTGTGATAATATGTAGCTCAGCATTAAATGTCAAACATCTGATCCACGTTCTCTGTGTTCTGTACAGTAGTGTGGACAATGGCTGTTTGGAGGATTAATGCAAATATTTATATAAACATGGATGTGACAGAGTAACACATGCATGATAGTCATATTAAAGTTTAGCTTAGCATTGGCAACTGCTGTACCAGGCTAGTATGCTAATCTAGCATTTGTAGCTATATATACCCCCTCTAATGTTATTGTGTGTTCACATGTGACACCTGTTCATGTTGCAGCAAGGCCCAACAGTTCATCTGTGAAGTCCAGGGACTTACAACAGCATGGACCTTGTGTGTGTATGGCACACACATACAAAGAGATATATATGTGTCATATATATTAACATCTGTATATGTGCATAGAGCAAGGGACATATTGCAACTGTTTGTGAAGGGTGGACATATATATGTTGGTGAAGGTTGTTATGTGCATATTTGTATGTAGGTTTTAGTGTGTGACAAACAAGACAGCATACAGTGCTGGTATATGACATGTGGTGTTTAAACACTGTGTGTGTTTTGTTCAGTTTGCAATGTTGCAGCCAGTGAGGCCTGCTAAAGCTACCTGGGCTGAGAACACTTTCAATGTATTTCTCACAAGACTGTGTGATATTATTACATTACTGTATACCTCACATCCTTTGTATAATTGATATTCCCACCATGAAAGGTGGACTGTATATTTGCCTAAATGTATATGTATATGTACACCAATGGATGTGTATATGTATGTATGTATATATATATATATATATATATATATATATATATATATATATATATATATATATATGTGTGTGTGTGTGTGTGTATAGAGAGAGAGAGTCATATATAGTCATACACACCCACATCTACTTGTTGCAATAGATTCTATGTAAAGTTGACTGAGTGTGATGGTCAATGTGTTGGTGAATGTGTCAAAGATGTGTATTTGTGGGATAGCTTAGTGGGAAACTGTTTCTGTCATGGTATTATGTGTCCTTGCTTTGATCCCAGCAAAAGCTGTGTATGCTGTTGCTAGGCAGATAAAACACTATGGCATACAGTCTGATGTAGTCCCTTGGTGTTAACTGGGGTGTCTCATTGGAGGCTAAAGCACTACATGTATGCTTATTGATTGGTACTGATGTTGAATCCAAATCCTGTATGAACTGTAGTACTACTTGAAGCTGCAGGCCTAAACAGCAAAGTATGGTGTATGTCCACATCGCTTGGAACCACTGTTTTGTTTGGTCCCTGTAGTCCTCACAGATTACATTCCTCAGGCTTAAGGTTGTGTAAGTACTGACACACAGTGCTGTATGGTACACACGTAAAGCTTATCTAGGTTGCCATACCTTTGTGTCTTATAATTATGTCTGATGTGTGTGTGGGTATGCCTGTAACATGTCCTCTGTCATATGTGTGTTACAAGATATAACTGCATATCTAGCAATATTTATACTTTACTACAGCAGCATGTCACCTATATTCACAATTGTGCACATATTTTGGCCACGGGTTTGCCATCAACAAGTTGTGTGGTATAATGGTAATACTGTAACTGGACTTTACAAACATTGCAATGGATGACATATTTCTTTATTCATCCGCTTGATCTATACCTTCTGTGGCTAGGTGGTGCATTGTGTCGCATACAGTGTGCCATGTACTGTTGTATAGTCTTATATAGTGATTTTATTTTGTTGCTGTGCAGGACATGGTTTATTATATAGAGCATGCCAGGCACTTTCAAGCAGTTGTGGGGTGAGCACTGATAAGTGGTATTGAAAGTGTTTAATCTCAGTCAGCTAAAAGGTTGCTATATATGGCAGTTCAGTGATATCTGTACTGTATAATGTTAAGTGTGCCATATGACTTGCTCAGACATATTTTTTCTTTGTCTTCCAGGGATCATGGCCCACCATCGTAATCCTAGCTACAGTAGTGCTGAGGATGACATTATTACCAGCTGTCTGATTCAGCACTACAGCCTTCTATTCTTGAGAACCAGCCAAGATGAGCATGAGCGTACTGCACTGTGGCAAGATGTTGTCTGGAGGGTAAATGACATAGGCATGCATAACCAGACATATGAACAGGTACACCATCACTGCAGTGACTTACTTAGACATGTCCGGCAGCATGCTTCTGATGTCCGTAGACAACAGCTTGCAACAGGTGGTGGGGTTAACATCCAACCCCACCTCACCAGAGGGAGGAGCTGCTCCTGAGCCTGGTGACACCTGCCAAACAACAGCAACAGCAGACATTTACCTTGATGGAGGCTGGAGCCACCCAGCAAGAACACATGGAGCATGCAGGTAACATGTTATATCTGTAGACTACTGTTACCTCTATTGGTAGACCATGCATATGTGAGATGTGTACTGTGTAGTTAGAAGATGTGGAGCCTGTTGTTGTGCAATACTGATCATTTTGAACATAATCTGTAGGCCTGTGAATGTAATGTAAACTGTTGTACTACTGTAAGATTGCAAACCCAGAGTAGCAATGCCACAGTTGTCGCCACTGAGAAACTGTCTCATATCCACGTAGGTCCCTCTGGTGTGACAGCAAGGCAGTGGACACATGCTGGTGAGTGTGTTCTACATTTATTATTGCAAATTAAAAGTGCATGTCATAGTTAAGGTGTAGGCCACATACACATGTAACACACCTACGCATAATGCATGTTGTGCATGTTTGCTGTGAGACTACGCACATCTCAGTAATGTGATTATCTGCCTCAAAAACATGCAATACACAGACTATCTCAAACAAATGTGGCTACACTGTAGTGACTATTGGATAGGCAGAGTCGATATGCATGCACACAACATACACAACTATGTCATACACAGAACATGTTAACATGCTACACATGAAGTATTCACAAACCCTCTGTAAAGTCATACTCCAGTATCCCTAAATGTCATCCACACAGCACGCATAATATACCTGAGGGGTAGAGGCCTATTATGGGGCAGTGAAACACTCTGCAACACACAACACATTCATGTTAGGCAATGCTCCTTATTGGCCTCCTTACAAACCCATGTAACAACTGACTGTGAAATGGGGAATGTAGCCATCGTAGTGCAGTTCTGGTACATCATGATAGGTGCTGGTTTGGGACACATTTGTAGCCTTGAGTGACCACATGATGCTTCATGATGATGGCTTATGGTACTACACCCCATCCAGTTACTGTAACCACAGTACTACACATAGCTTTCATTGCTATACACCTCAATGTTGTGTGTGTGCAAACATATGCACCTATAAACAATATGCATACCAATCACCATTTGCACAAATGACACATATATGTCTTGTAATGCTATTGAGTGGCTAGGTCATATGACACGCATTGGGTATGTGTGATGTTTAAATATGCAGTTGTGTTTTAGCATGCCATGTCATGGATGACACTGGCATGTCTACAATATGATCTACACTCACCATAACTACTGTACATTGGCTATGTGGACCAATGGTATTCCATCAGTTATACATGCGCCACTGATCTTGTGTGCATACACATCATGCACAAGCTAAAACTCTGTCCACTATTATTTGCTAAAGACACAGAGGCTCTAATCAGAAGTGGATATCTATGTGATACACAGATACGCATCCAGCCATGGTATGTATACCTGTGAGTGATGCACAGTACATTAAAGAGTTTTTAATACTTGCACAGCAATGTTGTGTCCATGTATACATTGCATTCCAGGGGGAGGCCAATCACTGAACAACAAAACACATGCATCAAAGCCATGTATACTGTTAGTAACAAGGACTGTCTACACTCGCACTTCATGCTGTTGAGCAACACATGTCCTGCATGCTGACATGTGTGATATGACTGTTTGGCTTGTGATACTGTACCCCACTATCAACTGCTATTGAGTGTGTTCTGAGATTGCTGGTGGTGTGTGTGTGTGTCTGCTTTAGTGAGGAGTGTATTTGTGTGCATGTGTGCATGTGTGCATGTGTTCATGTGTGCATGTGTGCATGTGTTCATGTGTTCTGACATCATGTACAGGTCTTAAAGTGTGTTTCCTGTTTTACTCTCACAGGTGCTGAGGTTGGGCTGGTTCAGTGCAGCAGGGAACCTGATAGCACTGACACAAATAGTGATAATGAGGATAGGTGTGTTGAGGCACAGGCATGTTTGTCAGGGTCTGTTGTTGGGCCACCAATTGACAGTACACAAGTCTCCACCCCATCCATGCACACAGTCATACTGCCTATACATCCATCATCACCAATGCCCTTAGCAGAGGGACAATGTACAGTCAGCAATGGCCAGGACAGTGTGGTATCTATGGCACATACATCAGGACACAGCAGCCATAGCCAGATGTCTGGAAAGGTACCACATAGGTAGATGTCCAGGAGTTCTCGTCAGAGCACTGCTGGTCATCATGCCCCTGGCAGATGTGCCACAACTCTTACAACCACATGCATGTTCCAGGCTGTCATGGAGGCACAGGCACATATGGAGCGGTGCACCAGACAGGGACTAAGGGCACAGAGGGCTCATAACACCTCTTTAAATGACAGTATCCGTGACCTAGCAGGTGCCATCCGTAATTACACTAAGGTCATTGATAGACGTTGGGGTGAGAAATTAGATGTCCTCCACAATGTCATATCCATGTGTCAGGACAGTGCGGGACAGTTGAGACGTCAACATGGAAGTATGCCACCAACATCATCAGCTGGCAGTCGCCATGGACGTCCATCAAGTCATAGCTGCTCCCATAGTGCCAGTACCAGCCCCAGCAATGTTGGGGGTGGGCTGTCCATAGACCGTCCTAGAAGACCATGTGCATGTGGCTCTGGCCAGTCCCAACAGGGACCTGGATCCAGTGTACATATGTCAACCTCTGAGGATAGTACCCAGTCTGGATTATTACCTGATACTGTCTGTAGCACCCCTGTCAGGCCAGCGACGGTGATCTGTAAAGCCTGCCAGGTACAGTCTGTAGCTGTCCCACAAATCCCCATATATGGCAGCCACATGGTGGAACTGTGTGCATGCAGACACACACACATAAACCAGACACCTAGGTTAAACACATACCCGCACACATTACATCCACATTGGTCCATAACAGTACTCTTGGCCCTCACACACACACTTACACACACATGTCGATTGCATGGCTCAATGTAGGCCTCTGGCAAACCAACAACACATCCTGTGTATATGATGAAACCTGTGCCACCTCCTGTCATCTGTAACATTGATGCAGGAACAGGCTAACATGGTGCTGATGCACAGGGTAACAGAATAGCAATGTTAGCATGTTGTCAGCAGTAAAGTGTAATGATATTCTTGAAGGTCAATCTGAGCAGGCATGATGCATTAAAGCTATAATTATCAATGTAGTATTGTTTACACCAGTGTTTATTCCAATTGTGTATTGTCTGCCAATGTGCCACTTGGCTGATGTGTGTAGTTTTGTCATGTGTTAGAGAGTGGACAGTAAGTGTGGGATGTATGCAGCAGAGAGTTGCAGGTGTACATTTGTGAACACGGTTGAGGTGCACTGTCTGCATGTACATGCATATTGAACACATGGGCAGGGTGGCATGCACTGTATAAGACAGTGTTGACACTCCACAGTTTCTATTGGCGGCCAGTATACATTGTACTACACACATTTTGGAACTTGAGTACATGTGTGTGTATGACATAGTTTGACACTGTGCTGTGGGTGATACTGTTACTATCTGTCATTGGTTTGCATTCTGGTAGTATACATAACCTCAACAGCCTGACCACAAACAATTGTTAGATGATGTCTTGACAACTGACACACAGATGTAGGACACACAGTAACATTTTTAGCCTTCAAGTGCTATTCTATGCCAGTAACCAGTAGTATTCACCTGCCCTCAGTCCTGGGACCACTCCTGTTTGGCATATAGCTTTCTTAGGTACAAGCAAACATAGTAGGGATATGTCTGGCCACATTTGGAAATGCATACTGTTGGCTATAATGCATTCTCCAGATGACACACACATCCTCCAGAAGGGTATCATACAGACAGATACCTGGTGCCAAACCCATGCTGTAAAGCTATAAGCCAAATAAAGCATAGTCATCCACTTTTACAAAACATAGTATCCCCAGAGTACCACATAGGTAGTAGCCCCCAAAATGTTGAACATGTACTGATGTATACATAGAGCCATGTGTTACATCATCTCTCCTTTGATAATCACATTTCCAAAGGGTTTTGGAAATCCCTCTGTGGATCACATAAGCAATAAGGGGTCTGCATGCATATCCACAAAGGTTGTTGCACACCTATAATAAATAGCCATCTTTGACAGATTTTGCTGCTTTTGAACAGGTTTCAAATATACCTCAGGCATAAACCCTCACTCACACTATTCAATAGAAACTGTAATGAGTGCATGTGAAATGGATGATGTAGGCCAGGGATCACTGCAGTGGCTAGGCTTGTCACAAGCATACAGATGTGACCTAAGGTCTGGAAAGTGGCAGCACACTCTGGCAAAGATAACAGATGTGTTCATGGAGAAAGCAGGGTTCCCACCTATGAAATAATTGAGGTCACATGTATGTATATGTATTTACCACACAGCTACCTGATGTATAATGCACATACTGTTGTCATTGTGATATGTCATACAGTAATAAAAGCAAAACCCACATCACATTGACCAACAGTATCACACACACACACAGTCGCCAAGTGCAAGATTCAAACTCCTACCTAATTATTTTATGACACTAAAGCAATATGCATTAACACGATGCACTATACACATTAGTGGGTGTTCTCTTTTCCACAGGTATATTTGTAGGATGGTGACATCATCAGACTTGACAAAGATGAGTATACCACTTTTAAGGTGTTTCAGTAGTCTTCAAAATGGTTGCGCCTCTTCAAGGAGACACACACAAACTCTCTTATACAGTTGGCAAGTGCAGGATTCAAACCCCTACCTAATTACTTTATGATACTAGAGAAATGCACATTAATACGACACACTGCATACATTACTAAGTGTTCTCTTTCCACAAGTATATTTGTAGGATGGTGACATCATCAGAGTGGACAAAGTGGGTTACACTAGGTGACATTAGGTGGGCTACATAGAAGGAATTTCTAAACAGTTTGGCAATGTGATCATCAAAGGAGAGTTTACTTTCTACCTGGGTCCCCAGGTCCATAATTACATTCTCCATACATACTGGATTACTACCTATGTGGTAATTTGTGTGCACTTTGTGTTATCCAAAGGGGATGATTATGCATTTTTTAGGCATTCTGCTTGAGGGCATTGTTTTGACACCAGGTATCTGTCTTTGTAAGACCCTTCTGGAGGATGTCTGTGTCAACCGTAGAGTCGATTATGGACCACAGTTAGCAGTCATCTGCAAACTTGTTCAGCCATACTCCTCCCATGCTTGTCTGTACCTCTGAGCAGTATCTACTGAACAGGTGGGGTCCCAGGACCAAGACATGTGGGATACCATTTGTGACTGGGTTAGAGTCGGACATGGCACCTGCAACTCTGAACATGTGTGTTTGATCTGTGAGCCAGTTGGCCACCCATCCTGTGACATAGGTGTTAATGTTCAAGCTGGTAAGCTTGTCCATGATGCCAGAGTGGGGAATGGTGTCAAAGGCCTTAGTGAGGTCCAGGTGGGCTGTGTGGGCTACTTTCACCTCCATCTGTGTCCTTGGTAACTGTTTCAAAGAAGTCAACTAGGTTTAGGAGGCAGGATCTGCCTTTAACAAAGCCAAGTTGGGTAGAGTCCAGTGTCTGGAGGTTCCTAATGTCTCTGTTTATGGGTTCCATGATAATTTGCTCCACAGCTTTGCAGACCAGGCTGAGTAGGCTTATAGGACAATAGTTTCCAGGTTCTGTTGTGGCACCACCTTTGTGGAGCTGGATGACTGTTGCTGTATGCCATTCTTTGGGTACATAGCCTGTGGTAAGGTTGAGTCTGGACAGTGAATGTAGGTGAGGGTGTCGTTCCTTTTGGGGCTGGTGTAAGACGCAGCCTGGGACACCATCCAGTCCCATTGATGCTGTGTTCTTAGTTTTGGAGAGGGCTGTTTTACCTGCATGTCCATAAAGTTTGGGGCTCTGCATTCTTCTGGGAAGGACACAGGCCCTTTTGGGGGTGATGGGGGGGAGTTTGCAATGAACTTGTCCACCAGGATGTGGGCAATGTCAGTTGGTTCAGTGCATTCTTTGCCATTTTGCAGTAGCTGACAGCATATTTGAGAGTTGCCACCTAAATGTTTGGTATAGCTAACAAAGGCTTTGTGGTTGTTATTCTTACATTCCTTGGCAATTTGTCTTTAGAAACTGCCTTTGGATTATTTTATGAGCGATCATTGTTTCTTCCTAATAATGATCAGTGATGCCTTTCCTTTTGTGAAGTTTGTTCTATCATGTGTTTGTTTCCTCCTTCTGTTGTATAGCTTATTTATGGGCTACGACCACCAGATTGGTTTCTTATTTTTGGAAGAGTGCGTCTTGGTTTTATTTGTGATGTCTCGATCCATGCATCCTTGTAGATGCTCATAGAATGCACTTGTAAATGATTCTGAAGATTGTATAGCATTATTCTATAGCAAGGGGACTTTGGAACTTTCCACTTTGGTCTTGAGAAATGTGCAGTTTGCTTTTGAAAATTTCTTCACAGTGGTTTCCTTGACTGGTGGAAGGCGGGATGTGGATGTCCAGTGTGATTACTTTATGATCTGATATTACCAGCAAGGGGTTTATCTTTGTTGTGGAACACGGGTACCCCATATTGGTGATGATCAGGTCCAGTATGTTGTCACCTCTAGTGGGCATGGTGACCAGCTGTTCCAGGGCGTTTGAGTTTTTAAACTCTAGGAAGCATTGGGCAAAGGATGTTGTACATGAGTAATTCTCCCAGTCAATGTTTGGGTAGTTGTAATCTCCTCATATAATGGTGTTTGGTAGGACCTTTATATTTTCCACTGTTCTCAGGAATACTGAGTGAGGTTCCTGAGACAAGGCAGGTGATCTTCAGCAGGCTACAATCTGATAAGCAGCTTTGCCCAATGTTAGTTGCACTTGCATGGTCTCCAAGGCCTCATGCTGTGCCATTAACCTGAAGATGTGGATATCCATAAGGTAAATGGATACACCCCTTCCTTTTTTATTTCAGTCTGGGTTTTTGGGCAGAAGATCAGAGGGATTGTGAGTGTTTTATGTGGAGCATGTCCAACAGCTCTGTGCTTGACATAGCTTTGTATGTTAGGCAGAGATCACCTCTGAGTAGGCGATATGTGAGAGAGTACAGCTGGAGCATTTTGAGACGGTCTGTGTATGGCATGTATTTCAGGCTGCTAATGCTCTTTGTGAGGTATTTCTGCAGGCTTTCTAGTTGTTGTAGATGTCTTGTGAGGTACATAGCAAAAGGGGCATTGTACTCTATTATAGATCTAGTGAGTGATGAGTAGAGGGGAACAATGTCCTCTTCTATTCTGCATGAGACACCTTTTGTGATGAGGTGTGCCACGTAGAAGGATTTCCTGACTACTCTGGGGATGTGATTATCATAGGTGTGTCCACTGTCCACCTGTGACCCAAGGTCTCTTATCACAATTTTAGTGTTAAGTATACTACCGCCTATGTTGTAGTTCATGGCTACAGAGTTTTTACCAAAGGGGATGATAACACACTTTTTGGCATTGCGCTTGAGGCCATGGCTTTGACACCAGGCATCTGTCTCAGTGAGGCCCTTTTGTAGGATGTCCACATCTTTAGTAGTTTAAATTATGGCTCCTAGTTTGCAGTCATCTGGAAACTTCATTAGCCACAGACCTTCCATGTTAAAGTTTACTTCAGGGAAGTAGATACCACTGCACTTGTCACTGGTCCAAAGTCATACTTGGAGTCTGCTACTTTCACAGTGTGTGTTCTGTCAGTGAGCCAGTTGGCAACTCATCTTGTGACATAGCAATTTATACCTAGTTTAGTGGGTTTATCTTTAATTCCAGAGTGGGGGATGGTGTTGAAAGCCGTGGCAAGATCTACATAGGCTGTGTGAACCACCTTACCCTTGTCTATGGTTCTGGTGACTGCTTCAATGACGTCTATCAGGTCTAGGAGACATGATCTGCATTTTACAAACCCAACATGGTTGGGGTCCAGAGTTTGGAGATTACCAATGTCTTTTTTTATAAGTTATATGATGATACATTCCATGGCCTTGCAGAGCAGGCTCATCAGGGTAATGGGGTGCTAGTTCCTGGGGTCCATGGTGTCTCCACCCTTGTGTAGTGGGATAACTGTCACTGTGCACCATTCAGCAGTCACAAAGCCTGAGGTGAGGCTATGACTGAACATGGTATGTCAGTGTGGTGCCTGTTCCTTCTGTAGTTTGTGTAGAACACAGCCTGGGAAGTTATCTGGTCCCATGGATGCTGTATTCCTGGCTTTGGAGAGTGTTTTTTACCTGTGCAGCCGTGATGACAGCAACTTTGCAGTCTTCCGTTATAGAGATGTGTTCTTTCATGGGTGAGAGGGGGGTAAAGTTAGCACTCATCCTATCTGTCAGGATTATGGCAATATCAGTTGGGTCTGTATATTTAGTGCCATTGTGCTGTAACTCAGAGCAGATCTGAGTGTTGCCACTGAGATTCTTGACATAGCTATAGAATGCTTCGTGGTTGTCCTTAGTATCAGTGCCGATTCTTTTTTTCATAACTAGCTTTGGAGGATTTTATCAGGGATCACAGCTTCTTACTGATGTTGACCATGTAGCTCCTCCACTCATGGGATTTTACCCTTTTTTGCAACATTTACTTCCTTCTGTTGTGCAGTTTGTTTATGGCAGGGGAACACCAGATTGGCTTCCTTTTCTTGGAGGATAGCATCTTGGTTCTGTTTGGGATAGCATGATGCATGCAGTCATGTAAGTGCTTATAAAGTGCAATTGGGAAGGATTCAGTAGTTGTAACTGTATTGTCCATCTGCATGGGTGTCCTGCAGTAAAGCACTTCTGTCTTAAGAAGTATGACGTTGGCTTTGGAGACATTTTTTAACATAGTTTCCTTAATGAGGGTGTGGGTCCAGTATGTGGATATGTAGGGTAATTAGCTTATGGTCAGATGGGACCAATGAGGCACTGACTTCAGGTGTGGAACACTGGTCATGCAGGACAAACCAAACCTCGAAACCAACACAAATAACCACAAAGTGAGCTAAATGCTACTCATTGCCAGAAGTCTCAGCCTCCAGATGCACACACTCGAGGCACTTCTCATTATGGAGGATATTGATATCTGCGCAGTAACAGAAACCTCGTTCAAGGCTCCAAACTGCACACCAGCACTACCAGGATACTACTCATTCCATACCTTCCAGCATCAGAACCTGAATCATAGCACATAGGGTGAGGATGTATCCATATTCATCAAGGATACCTACACCTCTCTCTACATGCTCTCTACAGGATATGTACCCATAGAATGTTGCACAGCAATGCTCTTCACACTCTACTGGGGTGGGGCCACAAAAACCCCTTGGTATTCATGCTCTATGAGCCTGACAAGTGTGTTCTGCAAGGCAATGGAGCCAATCATAATGGAAGTCAACAATACAGAGATTAGGAACCTTCACACAGTTGTGTACACCCAGTTTGGCTTTGTCAAATACAGACCACGCCTCCTGAACTGGGATGATTTCTTTGACAGTTACCCAGGCTACAGATGATTGAAATGAGCTCAACACAGCCTACCTATACCTTGCTAAGGCCTTTGACACAATTCCCCAGTCAGGTATCATAGATGAACTCACCAACCTGGCCATGAATCCATACATCACAAGATGGATTGCAAACTGGCTCACAGATAGATCCCACACATTAAGAGTTGCTGGCTACATGTTAGACTCTACACCGGTAATGACTGGTGTCCCCCAGGGTTCAGTCCTGGGGTCCCTCTTGTTTGGTATAGACTTCTCAAATGTACATGCCAACACAGGAGGGTTGTGGTTGACTATGTTTGCTGGGAACTGTAAAGTGTTTGCCATAATAGATTCCCCGGACGACAGACATATTCTCCAGAAGGGACTCTATGAGACAGATGTGTGGTGTCAGAATCATGGCCTCAAGCTCACTGTGGAAGAATGCATAGTGATCCCCTTTGTTGAAAACAAAATACCCATAAACTACCACATAGGTGTTACCCCCTTAAAAATGACAAGGTGATAAGGGATCTGGGGACACAAGCAGATAGTCATCTTTCCTTTGACAACCATGTTGCCAAAGTGATTGAGAGATCCTTTGTGGCCCACCTAATCAGCAAAGGGTTTGCATCAGGATCCAAAGAGGTAGTGTTGGCACTCTACTCTTATGTCATCAGACCCATTATTGAGTACAGAGCACCATTTTGGATGTACTCAACTTAGCATATCCAGCAGCTGTAGAGACCACATAGGTACCTCACCAAGAAGATTACTGGCCTCAAACAGTTGTGTTATGCAATACAACTGATAAAACTAAATCTGTTCTTCGTTGCGTACTACCTACTCAGAGGCACACTCTGCCTAACATACAGAGCCATGTCCAACACATAACTGTTGAACATGCTCCATCTACAGATAACAACATTGAGTCGCCCTACACATTCCAGGGATATGAACCTCATCACAATGATGAATAGAACATGCTGGTGAGATAGAGTACCATCCCAGACACTTGCCTTACTGTGGAACAGAGTCCCAATATACATCAGACAGAACCCCTTGCTGACACTCTTCAATTGGAACCTTGATGAGTGGATGGGAAACAGACAATTCATGCCAGGAATCACATCAGCAGCCCCACTAGAAAGGGGCTTAGGGTACTAACTATTAGAACTAGGCCTTGGGAGACTACCCAATGGTGTGGTGAAAGCTGCACAACTTGCGTAGGCTGATATATGCCTTTGTGGAGATAGTCTACTACATACCTATAAACCTATGTGACAGGTACATGTCTACAGATAGTAGATGTGTACTTCATTGTACAGTCATGTTGTACAGCAGGCACATGGATCACATACACTGTAATGCTTACAGATACTGTTAGGTGGCTGTTATGTACAGTGGGACAGATGTGCACCTCATGTCTTTCGTGCCATTGGGATGTGTGCTCGGTGGGACAGTCCTGGATGGCTCCCTGTCATGGTCACCCTCTTACACACATCTCTGCCCATCCATATTTGGCTTATTATACTGTGTTCCCCCTACATATATATATAGGTACATAGGTAGGTAATAGGCTATCTGCCTGAAGGCATATATTAGTATGGCCAGAGTGTGCAGCTATCACCACCCATGGAGTTAGTTCCCTAGGCCTCTGTGTAGTAGAGCTGATGAAGTGATCCATGGTGTGACAGTTCAGTTTCACATACGCTCATCAAGGCTCCTCTGGAAGAGTGTCAGTGAGGGTCTCAGCTTAATGTCAGTTGGGAGCCTGTTCCAAAGCAAGGGAAATATATGAGTTAGTAATGTATCCCTCCAGCATGTTCTATTTAATGTTGTGATGATGATATCCCTAGAGCATGTGGTACAGTGAGCTTGGGTTTACTTCAGATAGTGCTTGTACATCAGTTCTGCATTGGACATAGACCTGTCTGTTGGGCAGAGATCTCCTGAGTAGACAGTATGCAACAGAGTACAGCTTGAGTTAAATTCAGTCTTGTTGCATGGGGCAACTGTTTGAGGCCAGTAATCCTCTTGTTGAGGTACTTCAGTGGTCTTTCCAGCTGCTGAAGATGCCTAGTCAGATTCATCGCAAGTGTGTTGTGGTACTCTCTGACAGGTCTGATGACTGATGAGTAGAGGGAACCTCGTTTGACCTACATGCAAAGACCTTGGCAGTTTGTGGGAACACATAGCATGATTTTCTAACCACTTTGTGAATGTGTTTCTGGAAGTAGAGATGACTATCCACATGTGTCCATAGATCCCTTATATCACCTCCATATTTAGGGTGTTGGCACCTATGTGGTATTTGTATGACTGTAGCTCGAGGCCATAATTTTGACACATCTGTCTGAGACCCTTTTTAAGGATGTCTCTGTTGTCCCAAACATCGATTATGACAATTTTTTGCAGTCATCCACAAACTTTGCTAAACATAACCCTCATGTGTTTGACTGTATTTCTGAAAAGTATACACCAGACAGGAGAGGTCCCAGCACTGAGCCATCGGGGACAGCAGTTGTTACCAGCTTGAACAGGAGACCATAATTCTTACCTTGTGGGATCTATCTGTGCCCCAGGTGGCAATCCATCAGATGACATACATATTTATGCACAGGTTGTTGATTTTGTGGATACGATATGTGTCTGGGATGTTGGAAAAGGGCTTTTCAAGGTCTATGTGGGACGTGTGTAGCTCATTTCATTGATGTATGTCCTGGGTGACTGGCTTGAAAACAGTCTAGCAGGTTTGGGAACCATGATCTGCCCCTTACCAAACCAAAATGGGTAGGGTTGGGTGTTTGTAGGCTCCCAATAGTTCTGTTTTTGAGTTCCATCATGATGGACTGCATGGCCTTGCAGATCAGGCTTAGTAGGCTTATAAGACAATAGTTCCCATGGTCTGTTGTGCACCAACACTTGTGGAGTGTGCCAAACGTTGCTGTAACTCATTCAACAGTTTTATATCCTGTACAGAGGGTGAGTGTCAACAGACTGTTCAGGAGCAGGGCCTGTTTGTTTTGGAGTTCACATATGACACAGCTAGGGAAACCATGACATCCCATAGATGCCGTGTTTTTAGGTTTGGAAAGAGCTGTTTAATCATTGTATATGTGATTTCTGGGTTTTCACAATATCCAGGTATGATAATGGGCCCTTTTGTCAGTGAGATGGGGGTAAATATGTATGTACCTGTCTGACAAGATGTTGCCAATTTCAGTCATATACATGTATTCATTTACAGTTTGCACTGACTCAGAACATATATGAGTTTACATTGATATTTATGACATAGCGAAAGAAAGCTTCATGGTTCTCTATGGACTCTTTGACAATATTTTTGCCAGAACATGGATCGGATACTGTTAGGAGTGCTCATTGTTTATTGATGATACTGATCGGAGATTTATTGATCTTCTTTGAATTTTCACTTTCTTTGAACAACTTAAGCACTTGTAGTACATAGTTTGATTATGACAGGAGTCTATTATATTATATGGATCTGTTTTCATATAACTGTGTGCGCAAGGCAGGATTTGGTGAATAGTGACAAGTTTCTCGGGTAAGAACTGCAACTGCCAGATATGTGTGGCCCACTGCTGTACTCAGACATGGCCTAAGTGTGTGAGCATGCCCAGTATGACCTTTCAGTATGTTGCTGACTTAAATTTGCTAAATTTGTTGAAGTGTGTGAGCACACCCAGTATGACCTTTCAGTATGTTGCTGACTGAAATTTGCTAAATTTGTTAAAGTATGTGAGCATGCCCAGTGTGGACATATATACTATATGTGTGTGAAAAATCAAGTTGTTTTTTACTTCAGGGCACACCTTTGTGTTGTTCATTCACAGGAAGCACACTGTGCCTGCAGGGCTTCCAAGAGTCACTTTGTATAGACTTATCAACATTTCTACATACGGGGGGGGCAGCTATTAGTTGTACATTTCTACCTGGGGGGCACACCTGATTGTTACTGTGGGTGTACATAGGATGAGGGATTCACCTGACACTTATACACATTTGCTAGGCCTGCACTGCTGTGTCAGGTACTCCATTTCAGTCTGTACTGTTGCCTATCATACTGGCTTGAGGCATACTACTGTACTACAGATCTTAGCTTCCAATTTCATGTATATTAGTTTGTGACTTCATAGCCTACCCAACCCACATCACACTGCCTGGCCTGCTGTTATATGTCTGCATAGGCCTGGGGGGGGAAGTTACTCATATGCCTCTTCAGAGGGTATGATACAACATTTGTTTGTGTTTGCGTTAGTCTACAATTGTCCTGCTATGTGTGTTCTAGTGCAATTCTGTCATGGCTTAGTGGTTCAGTACTGTGACTACAGTGCACAGTATTCTGAGTTCGAGCCTTGTCACTGCTTTTTATTTTCCTGCTGGGCAGACCAGACTGCTTAAGGAACAGTAGAGCAGGTGTGGGGGTGTTTACCTGACTTTGCTCAACTTTGCCCAACCTTGCCCGACTTTGCCCAACATTGCTCAACATTGCCCGACACTGCGCTAGTTAGTACGGTGTGCAGCTCCGCACAATTGTTTTTAAATATGCTAAATAGTGGTAAAATGTGCTTAACAGTGCTTTATATTGCTTAAAATAGGGCAGTCATGCCTCAGGTGGTGCTGCAGGGCTGCCTATGTCGGATGCACATAGTACACTCCCTATACATGTTTGAAAACAGGTAGTGTCAAGTTAGGCATCCCTTTTATTGTATGTGAGAGTCAGAGAGAGGTGTCATTTCCAGGGTTCCTACTGAGTCAGTGTATGTGCTATGTGTTGCCTCTTTGCCAAGGCCAATGCATACTGGGCATGCCTCCTTCTGCCTACTGGGGCAGGTTCAGGTTGTTCCTCCTCTGGGTCATGCTGTGCCTGTGCAGGCCTTAGCAATGGTGGGGGGCTGTTTGGCCCTGCCCCATGCTGTTCCTGCTGATGCTGTTTTTGCAGGTTCATATTGTGTAGCATGGCACATACCATGACAATTTGGGTGCATGTAGTTGATGAGTACTGCAAGGCTCCACCAGATGTGTCCAGGCAGCGGAACCATGACTTGAGCATGCCAAACACACGCTCAGTAATGTTTCTTGTTTGTGTGTGTGCCACATTATGGAGTTCTTGTTCGAGTGTGTGTGCATTTCTGATGGGTGTCATCAGCCATGGCTTCAGTGCGTATCCAGCATCCCCCACTAGGTGACAGTCAGGGATGTCCCCATTGGCAAATCTCTGGTACAGCTTGTCAGATGTCAGATGTGGGAATCGTGATAGCTTCCAGGGCAGCCAGCACACACATTCATTATTATGCCCTGGGCATCGCACATGACCTGGCAGTTGATGGAGGGGAAGCCCTTGTGGTTGATGTAGACCCTACCCCGCTCACCGGGTGGTGCTTTGATGTGTATGTGTGTGCAGTCTATTGCACCCACTACCTCAGGGTATTCTGCTATTTGGTGGAAAAGATGCATATTGCTGGCCAATGCCTCATGGGAATTGGGGAAATATACGTGCTCACCGACATGTGCTGACATGGCATCCAGGAACTGATGCAGTACCCTGGATGCTGATGCCTGTGAAACCTACATCCTATCACCATCTCTGGAAGGTACCTATAGCTAGTATTTGTTGGCCAACACATACCTTGGTATCCACTGGGATCTGTTCCCCTCTGTTGGTTCTGTGTGTGAGGTGTGGCCAGCACAGCTCAACAATTTGCTGCAGGAGGTCTCGGTCCACTCTATAGCGCTCCACTACCTGCAGCTCATGTAGCCCCTGGTAGGTTACCCTGGGTCTGTACACTCTTCTCCGTCTCCTCATTGTGGGTTGCTCAGCAGCATTCACAACATCACCACCCTCAGCATCTTGCACATGTTGGTTTATGATAGCAATAGCAGCCCCTAACATTTTGTCTGACTTAAGCTTTTTAAGTTTTCACTCTTTGTATACTGCAGTGCTGCAGAGTTCTTGGGAAAAAAACAGGGTAGACTGCTGTTTGCAGAGTTTAAAGTGCTGGGATGGGCTGGGCTAGTCTACTGCCTGTGTAATTAGCTGATTCTGATATATTTCACCTGGCAACTCTGCTAGTTCTCCTTGGTTAACTTCCTACTACTTCTTTTCCTTCCTTTTCCCTTTCTGTTTCCACAAGTGGCAGCGCCGTGCAAACAAGCGCACGCAAGCGCACACACGCACACACATGCGCACACACGCACATACCCTGTGTGCCCATTTGCAAGAAATTTCAGATATATCCACGGCGTACGCCTTTGGTTTCTTGTTTTCAGCTAGAACAACTGTAGACATGCCTCTTGCAATCCTGAGCAACTCAGGGCAAACACAAGCCACTGTGCTCCAATAAGCTTACAGTCTTTCAGACATACCCCCTCATGATGTCACCTATCTTCTACTCTACTAATCCCCTACTCCTACACTTACAGTCTAGGGACATGGCTCACATGCCGGGGAAAACTGGAATTCACTATTCCTATCCCCATTTGCATAGGATTGTCTACTAATGCTTGGTTACATCTCTCACACTGAGCTTCCCCCCCTTAGCAACCACTACTCAGTGGCCATGTTGTTTTCAGCCTGCCATTCACCTGCATGGCAGAACAAGCTTTTTAGTGAAAATGCCCATTTTTGGCTATTTTACAACATTTGCAAATGCCAGTGGCCTTATATTTGGCCATTGGCATGCTACCTCAACTAGATGCATCCTTTATTTTGAGCTGTCATAGCTCTGTTTAGCTAGTTGCAGAATGGTACTCTGTTACCAACGGAGTACATTTCTGCAAATAACACTACTCTTACACGGACAGGTTAGTGTTTCCTGGATTGCAAATTTACCTCATTTGCATAGCTTTCAGCAGCAAATGAGGTAATTTGCATGCCATAACACTGTCCGTGCAAGGGTAGCTTTAGAAACTCTCATGCACGCCCCTGCCGGCTATTGCTGGATCGCTTGGCAGACATATTGGCTGTCTGCCATCTTACACTACTCTTAGACTCCGTGCAAGCCTTCGTAAATCTGGCCCAAATGCCTTTCAATGATACTACTTATCCAAAACATATAAAAAAGTCATTTAGAAGAACAACATAAAAAGATAATTCATTTTTCATATCAAGTAAAACTATCATTTGATTGAAAGGCAAGAAAAGTCAAATCAAGAAACCTATTCCAATTGCTTATTATATTAATATTATTATACTAAAACTGCTTCTTCTAATTTTGACACAATGTACAGAAAATATGTTATCCCAACAATTTAACAGAGTATTTTAATATTCCTCCTTAGGCATATCTGTCTTTCACTTTGATTCTTTTGCATCTGATGACATAAATATTTCATTTTAAAGTTTATATTCAAGTCTGTTCTCACAAAATATGAAAATAAGTGCTATTATTGCCACCATTACCCATCTAGTCCAACTATGTAAAGACTTACAAAGGCTTGCTCACCCTCACAAATTGTTCCTTTATCTAGAAACCAATATTGTTTATTTCCAGGATTGCATGGCTGGAGGTTCAGACAATATTTTGGTAAAGATTATTTCAAAAGGACTGATAAGGGTAATTCCAAATCAAGTGCAGGTAATCAGCTTTGTGGTTATGGCACCTCCATCATACATCTTGCTCCAACTTTATAGATAAAGAGGTTTGAAAACGCAAATTAAATTGAAAGAAGTATCTTAAACCCTGTCTAACATGCCAATATTCTACACCATCATTTTTTTGATAACTGGTGCCCCATCCAAATCTCACAATTAACTTTCAGTTTCTACAATTACTAGGGAGATCATGATAGTTCTGTTTATATAGTGTAACAGCTTTAAAGTCCTCAAATTGTGCCCTACCTTGGCACCTCCCCATCTTAATTTGAACCTGTTATAGTCAGCAGAACATTCTAGCCCAATACGCATCAGAAGAAAATAACGTTTAATACAAATATTGCCACCAGGCCATATTTGAACTATTTGAGAATATGTAGAGGTTTAAGTATTTATATCCTGCTTAATCCAGGGAGACTACTACTTTTATTCCCCCACCACTTTGACCCTTGCTGAGTTTTAATCTTTATCCAAAATATCTAGCACTCCCTTGTTGTTTTGGTCTTCTTTCCTGTTACACCTCTCTTCAATGCCCTGGGTCACCTGACTTGGTTTGGGCTGCATGCAGATTGCATCTTTAGGATATGAGCTGTCAAACTAAAGTCAAGTTAAACAAACCAACTGTGGCTTATATTTGCCCTGACCAAGTGCTGTATTACTGCTGCTATCTTTAAATCAGCCATAAAGGAACTTCTCAGTCTACCCTTTTTTATAGGACTCATGAGTTTTTTCTTACTAAGTAAGTCTATGAGGGTAGATGTCTCATAAATAGTCCAATTTTGTAACTTAGTAATCAGAAGTAACTAAGAGAGGTGCTCTTCAACAAATACCATAATGTTTTAATTGTTTAATTTATCCCAATGGTCTATGTTATCCATAATCTCTACTCTGAGTTTCTGGACATTCATATCAGTAATTGTGGTCATGTTGATGTAGAATCTGATACCTAAGCACACATATTTCTTAAACAATAGAAACAGGGATCTAAGTCTTCTCTCTGACAAGCTAAAAGAGTTAGACTCACTATGAGACAATTCTGTGACCTCTGACTGTTTAATTTGACATTTACGTTGATCAAGGAAGTCAGTATAATTTCAATGTTCTTAGCCCATAAAGCTCTATCATCAGCAGACCATGAGATCGCAATCAGGTCTTTCAACTACAACATTATATCATTTTTATAATTTATACTTTAAATCAGAGTGTTTGTCTTTTCCTTTATTAGTATAAACAGTAAAGGAGAAAGATGACACCAAGAAATGAAACCTAGGAGAGGTTAATCCATTACTTAAGATCACAGCTGAAGGCTATATATACAGATTTTGCATTCATCAATGAAATTTCAAGGAAAGCTGAAGGTCTTGCGCGCCAACCTCAGAGATTTCTAGTACAGAGAGTCACTCAGGTTTTAAACAGCATATCAGTCACTGGCAGTTACAGTGTGTATCCTATATACCATACTACATAAAACCTATTATCAAGTCAGCCTTTTACTGTCTCAGGTTGGTAATCACAAATTCAGTCCAAGTAGCACAGTGTTCCCTTGTTTCTGTTAGAGCTCCTCTTATCTCATCATTTCGATCAGCCATTCTTTGAGACACTAAATGGGCATGCAAATCCATAAACGCTTTTTATCGTAAGTTCTTTAAAGATTTTGTCTAGTGAAACATCCATGGTCTAAAGAGACCTTCACAACCACATGTTTCCAGCCTGTTAAGAAAAGTCTCTGTTGTTTGCACTTTATACAATTCCATGACAAGAAGGTCTTTTTTTCTAAACAGGTAGCGACATTCTTGGTTTTGTGGCTCCCTAATGAAATGTCAGCACTCGAAATGCCAAGTGCTGACATGCTGGAAAAAAAGACCTGAAATCCAGAAGAAGAGCAAATCTCAAACATCACTCTTCTGTTTTAAATGTATTTTTCTTTAGGGGGACAAACCACCCTGAACTCCATTATGTAGGGGGGAAGGCAAGCTCCCCATGCCATACAACCTTATATATACCAACTCTAAGATCACCATACCTTGGAGAAAATGAAATGTCATCAGAAATGGCCATCTTGGACTTAATATATATAAGCCCATTTCTTTCAGCAATTTAGTCTCTGTGATTTGGGACTCATTCTAGAGGGCCACAGCATTTCAATTGGTTACCTATAGTATTAACATTGTTGATCAGAATGTAGCAAAACAAATTGTATTATTGTATTACATAGAGTGTGTGTGTGTGTGTGTGTGTGTGTGTGTGTGTGTGTGTGTGTGTGTGTGTGTGTGTGTGTGTCTGTGTGTGTGCATGTGTGTGTGTGTGTGTGTGTGTGTGTGTGTGTGTGTGTGTGTGTGTGTGTGTGTGTGTGTGTGTGTGTGACATGCCACACAGGGGGAGGAATAATTTGTTTGATACATATCACATATGTTCTTTCTTTATAAATCAAACTTAATGGCACAAAATTCCACATTTAAAGCATTATTCCACATTTAAAGTGCTGGCTAACACTATAGAATGGGCATTTTATCACCTAAGACTATAATAAGTAGCTACTTGGAACCAATGTAATACCATAGTCCACAATGACAATGGCATCTTAGAGATGCTATTTTCATCCAAGTTATTCACCAGCTGTCTGGGGATTAACACATTTGTACAAGTATATGATTTACACAGCATAAAACTGAGTTTAGGATTTTTCAAATAGTTCTCTTAGTACTTTTTCCATTTCTGTAGCACTTTAAGTCTAGAACCTCCCTTGTCCACTCCAGACCATGTCATTTACTGCATCCATTATCACTGATGTCAGTAACAGTGGGCCAGCAATGTCAAAGCAAAGTAATAAAAAATGTTGATCTTCTAAGTATTTTCTGTGTTTCAGTGTTTGTTGTGTGCAGTATTCTCAGTGTTGGTTGAGTTTTGAGAAAGATGGGAACATGTTTTTGATGTTTAATTATCTGAAATAAAGGCATGCTCTGTTTTTCACAAACATCATGTACAGTTACTTATAAAGAGCTGAACCACACTACTACCTACAGCTCACAAAATAATCTACAGACTCACAGACTGTCCTGCTCTCTCAAGACTACTTACCCAATACCAACCCAGCAGGCAACTAAGATCTGAAAATCATCTATTTCTAAATGTAGAAAAGCCCACCTTACCTGCTGGACAACTCCTCTATTCCTTCACTGTTGCCAAACTATGGAACTCACTTCCTCCTTCTATAAGGAACACAGGAAGCACCACCACCTTCAAGCAAATACTGAAAGATCATCTCAACTCTTCCTGGCTATGTACCTGCTCTATAACCTAACCTGCTCCTTCTCCTTATATGATAACTAAACTCCTGTGTTTTTTGTTACTGCTGACTGATATTTTCTCCATAATTGTTATTTTTTATCACTTGTTGATACTGGTACAATAATTCTGGTTAATATACCTCCATTTATACCTCTCTGATTGAATTCATCTGACAAACAACAAAATTCCTGCTTGTATGCATATATTCTGTATATATTACTGTAACCACTATCTATAACACTGCATCTACTTTTGTAACAATTAATGTTTAATTTTTCCAGTATCTATGTTCTTGTACGAGCTTTTCACCCTGGACGTCCATTGAAACTGGGCTGTTTTAACCCAGTGGAATTTCCTGGTAAAAACTGCAATAAATACATAAATAAATATGGTTGGACAACATTAGTGACAGTCCTTTTAAGAAATTTTACATGATGTTTTCAACTGCTGGCAGTACGCCAAGTATGTTCCCTGATCTGCAGTCATGACAGGGAGCAATTTATAAAATTGTACTCCTCTGTTGCCATGACTGTGGACCAGGGTATATTAGAATAATCCTGTGAAGTAAGAACTCTCATTGGCTGGAGCACTGGTGCATCACTACTGATGACAGAGCATGGTTGTGCAATAGGTTTGCCTACACCAAAGAGAATACACTACCAATATTTTTGCTTTCATGCTTTCATACAAGGATTTTTTTTTATTGTAGCATTGCTTTATTGCTCATTTCTGATACTCAAGCAGCAATCATTAAGGAAGGGGAATCTATGCAGTCACAAGCATTACTTCAATTGTACATAAGTCGTTCAGGTCTTATAATTTACCCACTTGGGAGTGGGCCACATACAAAATAAAGTGATGCTTGTGAATTGTTTTTCAGTCTTGGGTAGATTAGCTATGTTTGTTTTCCATGCATGGATTAGTATTTTTATACAAAAATGCCTTGACCCAATGCATAAAAATGTTTCTGAATTTCAAAGAGCAGTCCTGCTCCATGGATGACAAAGTTTATGAACAGTGCCTGCAGTTTGAATATAGTGTAATCCACAGTGGAATGCTTTGAGTTAGCTGCCAGATCACTTTTACACTGTTATGGTGTTTACCATTTGTCCACAGCTGTAAAACACGGGTGTTAATATAGTCAACAAAGGTATGGGGCAGGTCTTTTGGATTCATTCATCTTTCTGTATATTGATATTGCAGTGATATCAGTGTTACTGTCTCAATATTACTAGGAAGATACTTGTGCCTATGATGCTATGTCTTGAATCCTGGACTTCATGCATAAATGCAGATACCCTCCATTCTTAGCAAATACATTTGGAAAACTGTTTTTGTTACTCCAGTGGTGACAGACACTACTGTATGTTCACTAGCAACTGAACCTTTAGCATGCATTATACAATCAATATTTAGTTCCCCTTCCAGTTGTGATAACAGAAGATGTGGTCTTATTCATTTTTCCCTGGGAGAAGAGGCCTTGCATATGCAGGGTCTTGGGTTCTTTTGACCTCAGTTGGTTAATAATTTCTAAACTTTCTGATGTTGTTTTCATTTACAAATATGTTGGTTTGTGGAGTATAACACCTGATTTAACCTAAATCCTCACTCTGTTGCATACTTGCCAAAAAATGTTCAGGAATGTAATTTGTAAAGGATTTGTGATTTCCCAATACAAGCAACACACTGAAAGTGCCAAATGCTCTTTAACACCAGAATTGCTAGTGATTAAACATAGAAAATAATGTTGTATTATGTTTTTTTTTAATCGCTGTAGTTCAGAGTTCCTTTTAATATTTTAACCTGTACCTTTAGTTATATAGTTAAAATACTTGAAACCCTCCACTCAATCATTTCAGCTTACATCAACTTTATCACCCCAGTCATCCACATCTCTCCTTCTTTCCCCATCCTATTTTTTCCTGTATGCACTGCTCCTACCCATCTGCACATTTATTCCTCCTTCCTGTTGATAACCCTTCAAGGCATCCATGTCTGTACAACTGTACTATTCATAATCTTCATGATAACTCTCCTTTGGCAACCATATCCCCTGTCTCTTAGGACTTAGTTACATTAAGGTTGACACCCATTCCTTTAATATAGTAAGAAATATGGTATCCAAAGTTTATGGTTACCCTCTTGCATGTATTTGCTGGTCTTTACCAATTGCTTGGAATCCCTTTGTATCTCTGCACTTTAATATCCTATAAGTTTGAGTTGGTCTGTATGCTTTTATCTGGTATACTTTTGTATTTGTACACTTGAAATATCCTCTGTATTGTAAACTATATTATTCATCTATGCTAGATGCACATACACAAATGTTTGAAGATACTGCATTATACACTGCAGAATGACAGTAATAATTGTTTTTCCCTTCTTAAAGTTGACCATCAGCTACCATCAGAGTCTCTACTCATCCACCAGGTCTAGCAGGCAATCATTTTCCTACCCTGGACGTATTCTGACTCATGCTTAGGGCCAGCAAGAAGACTGAAGCTACTGCTGCCAAAGACTTTTTTTTCTTTAAGTCCTAACTTCCCTTCCTCTGAGCATGTTTGTTAATGCCCAGGGGACAGACATACAAAGTGGCATGCTGGCATATTATCCTACCTCTGCTGGGACTCAGCCAGTGTTCCCACACATTCCTTCTTTAGGGCAATGCACCCTGCGTGTCTCCAGCCTCCCCCATGAATCAAACACAGGGTACATACAAGTGCTTCCCTCACTGCAGTGATAAATCTACAGGTACATGTGTGTTCATCATATCCATTATTTAATATGAAATGGACCACTGTAGGATCAGACATTCAGTGAATGTCTGGATAGCTTGACAAAGCGATCTTATTTACCTCTTTCCAGAAAAACAATCAAACAGATGCGTATAAATACTTATTTAAAAAGCTACATTCAGCTCCTTTTAATGTGAGCTCAACAATTGTCAAGAATTTTCCAACTGGAAGTATTTTTCAGCTTCAGTAGAAATGAGCATCACTGAGCTATTAGACTACAAGACTTAGGACAAGACTGAGCAGTGTAAAATAATGTGCAGCCATGCTGTTCAGAGTCTAGGCCACTGCCAAACAGCCACATTTTAGCACAGAACAGTCTGTAGTCAGAAAGCAAATACCTGTTGAGAATCAGAGAACACATTTTATGTGTGTCTATTTTTATCTTGCAATAGCTGAACTGAAGCTAATTTGGCACATAATGTTAAGTTTTCTTTTTCTTTTACGTAATTGACAGAAAGGCAGAAAAGTGATTGACTAGCAAACTGTTGCAAATTTTCAGTATGTAGTACAGCTTATTATTAGCATTTATAATAGAATATTAGAGTTGCAACAAGATAAAGAGGCAATTATAGCTGAAAATATCATTTTAGTATGTTTTATCTCCATATTATTGAGTGTACACCTTATGGCTTTAGTAGTTCCACTGGTTAAAAAGAGCATGCTTTTATCAAAGCTACATATTGGTATGGGTATTTGCTTCATAATGTATCTTTTACATTGAAGCTGGAATTAAAATAGTAGTAAAAGCATCAGTATAATAACATGCTGCAATGATTATCCCAAATATAATTGTTATGGAAGCAAATTATGTAGTAAGAATAAAATTCAACATTGATTGGTTATACAAAATGGAATAGAAAGGCTTTGATAATAAAAACTAAAAGAAAAACCCAGCCAAGCTAGATTTTCCACTGTGTTATTCCTTAAAACCTCTTATAATAGAGGTAACATAGGATATATGCAAATGAACCCTTAATTTGTCCATAACAGACTTAAAAAGGGAAAAAAGGCATGGGGATTCAGAACTGCTATATAACTGAAACACCCAATGTCCTTAAGGGGTCATCTGCATATATCCTATGTTACATTTAATTTTTTTTATTTTTTTTTATTTTATTACTATTACATTGTCATTACAATAGTTACACATTTTCACCAACTGGCCCAGGGAAAAACTCCACTATCTAACACATGATACAAAACAGTACAAACACAAAACATAACAAAATATATTACATGAAAAATTGCACAAAAAACAAAAAGAAAAATATAAAATTAAAATAAAAGTATGAAAAAGGAGAAAGAAGCACACAAATGAACTTAGGCATTTGAAACACAGAGAGGAAAGTACAGAAAGGTAAATAGGAGATAAAGCTTTTTGAGTATTGGAATGGGTAGAATAAGATAGGATACAATAGAAGTTTAGAAGTTTAGATAAATATAAAGGGGATATATATATATAATTTTAGGAGAGCATTTAGTAAAAAGTGAGAACACTAAAAGCTTAGAGCTGGGGAGAAAGCAAGACATATGCAAGACATAGAGGAGAAAAAAAAAATCAGCTTTGGTTTGTTGCAGGAGCATAGTTGGTGGTGGTTAGTTAAGTAAGTTTTAAGTTTTAGTTTAGATGGAGGTTTGGGAGGGTTGGGGGGGAGGGAGGAAGTTGATTCCATATTTTACCAACTGGTTTGAAATATAATATAGACCTGCAGTGTTCTTAGATAGAGAGGTTTGAATCAGTATTTTACTAGACGAGCGAATGTTTTTTAGGTTGTTATAGGGCTTTTAGGTTGTTAATACAAAAGAGCTTAAGGAATCACATAGTAGAAATCTAGCTTGGCTGGGTTTTTTTTTTTTTTTTAGTTTTTACTGATTGGTTTTTCTGTGTGACCTTGTTACTCATTGTTTTAGGCTTTGATAATACACATAATAATGTTGAATGTTTCATTCTAAGGCAAAACAAACATGGTAGGTTTTTTTTCTGACATATCAAGGCTCAGACGAGCAATCAATGTTTCTGTAATTTCAGTATTTTGAAATTATTTTTCAGGATTCTGCAAATGGTTCCCACAATGCTTTGTCTTACTGAATTATTAGATTGATAGGTTCATAGATTCCTAGATATATACTAGGCTAACAACCACCAAAACCTTTATAAGCATATCCATGCAATCCAATCCAATTGTATCCCTATGTATTATGGATGTTTATTAGGTGGGGACATGTTAGGTAGGACGTTTCTAGAGGTTATGCTGAGGAAGGAGTATGCTAGTTAAGGCATTACTGTCTGCCTCTCTATCAGAGACTTGTGGCCAGACCTTGGGTGAATTTCCAGTCTCCCATCTATTGGTCAGGGTTATGCTTTAATAGGATTAGGGATGGACTCTGCTTCACTTAGATGGGGAGCCTGTTCCAGAACATGAGGATCCTCGGGGACACATATCTGTCTCACCAACATGGCTTATTTATGTCATAAGCAAAATTTAAATCCTTGGATCTAGTGTTCCTGATGTTATTCATTTTGTGGATGTGCAAAAGGTCCACTAGAGCCTGATCCAAGGATGCCTTGTATCGCCTCTCAGTAACCAGTAAGAGAAATAGTATAGAGATAAGGTTTTAAGGTGACCCATATAGGACAGCGTGTTTATATCCTGGATTCACCTGGTAAGGAGCCTTTGTGGACGTTCCAACTGTTGTGTATGTCTGGTCAGGTATGTGCAGAATGGGGCACTATGCTCATTGATGGTTTTGGTAGTGGCAAATAAACTGGTACTATGACTTCCTTGGACTTGCATGCCATACCCTTACTTATAAGCTGTGTAGCTGTGTATCATAGAATGATTTTCTTACTGTCTTGACCACATGTTAGTCAAAGGCCAGATTACTATCTACAAATGTTTCAAATCCCTGACTACCAGGTCAACTCTTAGGGGTGTCTTATTGATGGAGTAATTAGCCTGGGTGTCATTTTTTCCAAAAGGTACTATAATATGTTTCTTGGCATTGACTTTTAATTCCTGACTTTAGAAACAGTCATATGTCTGTGTTAGACCCTCTTGTAAGATGTTTGTGTCATGGGGGAATCTATGATATCTCCCAGTCTGCAGTCATCTGCAAAATTGGTCAGCCAAAGTGCCCTGACTCTAGCCTTCACCCCCTAAGAAGTAAATGACAAATATGAGCACTCCCAGCAAAGAGCCCTGAGGTACCCTTCTGGTGCCCAGGCTTTTAGTGTAGGTAGTATTACCAACCTTGAACTGCTAGGTCCTCCTTCTGAACCAGTTATGTAGGAGTTTATGGACAGTTCAGTGAGTTTGTCAACTATACCTGAGTGGGGTATTAATGAAACTCCAAAGTTCAGGTAGGCACTATGCACTGTTTTTCCCCTCATCCATTGCCTTGGTAACCTTCTCAATGAAGTCCACTAGGTTTTGCAGGTGTGATCTTCTCTTGACAAAACCAAATTGGATTGGATCCATTGTTTGCTGGTTGCCTATGTCTTTGTTATTTCCATGATAATTCATTCAATAGCTTTGCATATTAGACATATAGCTGTAGTTTCTGGTGTCAGTTGATGGTCCACCCTTGTGAAGTGGAATAACCATCGCAGTCCTCCATTCTTGTGGTACAAAGCCTGCTTTGAGGCTATAGTTGAAAAGTGACTCAAGTGGGCCTGACAGGGCATGTTTCAAGCTATTTAGTAGGTATCCCAGGATATGGTCATGCCCACTGAGTTTGTGTTTTTGGCTTTAGCGAGTGCCACCAGGACCTGCTCCCTGTTAACAGTTGGAGGGGTTATGCTAGTAGGTATTTCATGGGTGGGGGCAGGGAGGAGTGGGGGTGAAGTTTGAGCTGAATTTGTCAGCCAGCAAATTCATTATTTCATTCTGCTCAGTGCAGGTGGCACCACCGTTGTGTAATACCTTTGAGATTTTGAACATAGCTGTAGAAGGCCTTGTGGTTGTCTTAAGCCTGTGAAGCTGTCTTGACCTCATACTTGGCTTTGTTTGATTTAATTAGTTTCTGACTTTCCCATTTAGCTTAATTAGAGAACTCCTATCATTAATGGAGTTGCACTTGCTGATTTTAACCATGATTTTTTTCCTTTTGTTATATACCCTATTAAGGTTAGGATTCCACCAGTATGGTTTGTTTTTAGAGTTTGTTTTAGGAATACTTCTAGTAGCTACAGCAGTCAGTATACAGCCATTTACATAGTTGTAAAGGGTCTCTGTAAACAATTCCACATAGGTTGCTGTGAACTGGGGATGAGAGCGGCATTGAGTTTTGACAAAGTATCACTTAATAGTTTGTAGTTTCCTTTGGAATAGTTACTAACTATACAGGGTTTGCTGGGGTTTCCTAGCTGACTTTTATTTTAAAAGCTACAGCTTTGTGCTCCGAACTCACCAGTGAGGACATGACACTGGGGGTGGGGGAAGGAGACAGGTACAGCATTCTCCTATGTTGGTCAGTACTAGGATCTGTATGTTTGATCCTCTAGTGGGTGTGCATACTATCTGGTCAAGGTTATCTGTGTTAATAAAGTCTAAGAATTGTCCCTGTGAGTATGAGGTAGTGTATGTTTCCCAGCCAAGAGAAGTGTAGTTAAAGTCTCCCAAGAATAGGGTATTTAGTTTAATGGTGAGTATCTCCAGAAGGTCTAGGTATGAGCTATGGATTTCTAGGGACATAGATGGTGACCTGTAGCTTGCTAGGATAGGATAGGATATGGGACTTTTCCTATGGTGATTTGCATGTGGAAAAATCCCAGGGCATTGTTCTGTTTAACCAACTTTAGAATTATGCTTGTTGCCAATATAGATTTAGACTTCTTCACCTTTTGTCCCCATCTGTGCAGCTAATGGTCTAAATGTGTGGAAGGCAGTGAAGCCTTGCATTCCCGGAGTACTTTCTGAGGATTTAAAACATTATATTGTCTAGAGTGAGGCAAGATTGTAGGGTGTGGAGTTTGAGCATGTAGGGTGTGGAGTTACTTGTTTAGGCTCCAAGGACTGATCAGGAAACCCCTCAGGTTTATTTTTGGTTTAATTTTTAGTTGGTAGGTCTGTCAATTTGGCATTGCCTAAAAAAAGGCTCCAAAGGCTGGATAAAGCTTCAGTCGATATTTAGAAGCCTAAGGGAGGCAGGTGCAGATCATCCTTTGCAAAGTAATGTGGTTTGTTGACCATGTCCTCCAATGATAACAAATATTGAATCCTCCTGGAAAGAAACTAAGCCAATTCTTGAAGTCAATCATGTTTTGTTTGTACTGTGACATCATCCATGATGAAGGTAGAATGCTGCTCAATGTAAAGCACATACCTGCCTGAGACATATAGTCAAACAACAACGTCTCTCTTCATATAGTCCTGGGAAGTATGTCTCAGGTCATTAATGCCCACATGGACTATGATAGAATCATATTGGTTCCTGTGGTGTAGTGACATGAGTCTGTGTATAACTTGGTGGATCCTGGCTCCAGATAAACAACTAACCATTGTCTTCTCCTTGTTTAGTCTGGCGAGGGAGATATCTGTGTGTTACACAATGTAGTCCCGTAAGACAAGAGTTCTGGGTAATTTGTTGGCTTGCATTATGGGGCCTTACCCTAGGGGCTCCATTGGGTGTGGGTGTATGTGTGGTGTAGGTTGTTGCTTCTGTTGAGTGCTTTAGAGATTGCTGAAGATAGGCATTGCTTTTTATAGGCTTAGCAAGTCTTTGAGATTTGGGAAGATTGCTTTTTAGTGCTTCAGCATAGGTTGGTCTGAGTGTGCGTGTGTGCGTGTGTGCGTGTGTGTGTGTGTGTGTGTGTGTGTGTGTGTATGTGTGTGCGTGTGTGCGTGTGTGTGTGTGTGTGTGTGTGTGTGTGTGTATGTGTGGACACTGTATGTGGTGAATGTAGTGTGTGCATGTGTTCTTGACGACCTTCTTTGTATGAGAAATTTTTGTCTCCAGTGAAATCATGTATGTGCTTCTCTCACATGCTGTGTTTGCTTGTTTAAGGATGAAATGGTTGTTTATGAACATGGCACAGTTGCTACATTGTCTCAGGATGCCATATCTACCAAGATGGTTATGGAGACATTTGAAAATTACATATCCATATTGTCCGGACCTGTATTTGGGTTGGCTACTGTAGGTCACAGACCGGGTTATACAAAGGTCTCCTTACGTGGTATGAGAGCTACCCCTAAACTAGGTTAGAGTGTGCTAAGATTTGATAGTAGTGCTGTTTAATATGCAGACTTGTGTTCTAAGCCTGTCTCCATGAAATGGCTTTGTTTTAGCCACACTAAGTTACAAGTTTTAATTCTAAAGGAAGTTTAATAGTAAAAAAAATACTTTCTGGGCATTTGTGTCTGTACAGGGCACAGCTAACCTTTTGATGTAATAACACCAACAAAGATTGCCTGCAAGTGTAATGCTACAACAAAACAACTTAAACTACCTTATCAAGGCAATTTTGAGTATGAGGGACACTTAGAATGATTTAAGGGCAAAATCAACAAATAAAGGAAAATAAAGCAACAGCACTCTAAACAGTTAACTGAAATGCAAAACAATAAAATAAATCTCTTATCTGTCCAGGATGGAGCAGGATTAACTTAGGATGCCGTCACAGTATAGTGAAGATGCCAAACAGATGGGAGCTCTGGGAAAATGAGCAGGAGACAATCTGTAGTATGGGAGGTTTACTCAAGTGCACTACTGTTTTACTGGATGGGCATTTGGTATTATGTATATATAGAAAATAATGGGTGGGAAAGTACTTAAATAGGTTACACAATAGACAATAGCAATGAAAGAGGGGAGGGAGTGACTTTGGAAGTCAGATTACCATAAGGGGTGGAAACCAGAAACACAGCCTTTTAAAACCACAAAAGAAGAGACGGGTGAGAGGGTTAGGGAAAAATTCAAACTAGACCTCTAGTCTTTTGGTTAGAACTTCATAAACTTTTAGCTTAATGTCTCAGTTTGGACCAGACTACTCAAAGAACAGGGGGGGGGACCAGTAGCAAGGTAAACAGAAAGGCACTGGAACACAACTTTAAGCAGGTAAATACAACTAAGAACTGAAGCACAAATCCTGGAGCAGAATTTACAATACTACCACTGCTGCAATCCTACTATAGATGAAGGCACTAGACTATGCATAAAATTACCAGTAACTCTATAATAAATGACTAAATGAAACTCAAATCTTGGCAGCAGATCACAATACTGCCACAACTGTGACAGAAGTTACAAAACTGAACTGAGGCTCCAGTTCTTATCTTAATATAAATGTCACTTAGAATTATTGATTATTAGTAGTGAAAGTTGCCAGATTCACTTGCAACAAAACTTACCAGACGCACCACTGTTCAGCACTAAAAACATCTCACTGTCTTGAGCTTCTTCACCACCTATCTCACCTTAACCATAAAATATCCATACCCCATCAGCTGACCAATAGCTAGACCCCTACTGCAATGCTACCATCTGAATTGTCCCTTTCAGTCCAATATTTAACAACTAGTTACCATCTACAAATGACAAAGGGATTCTCGGGTCAGTCTCTATTCAAATAGTATAGCTAGAGATTTGAATAAAATGCCTATATTAATCAGGTCTATCACACACCTTCATCTTTTCAAACTATTTTTAAAAGACTTCCTGTCTGCCTCCTGACTTTTCAGCTCTTCATGTGGGACATAGCTCCCTAATATCCTTCATTGCCTTTCGTATACCTCCGTTTAAAGCACTAAATCACTTAACCTGCATATCCCCTTCTAATACCTCCATTTATTATACTTCTTAAACTACTATACATACTTCTAATTAGCACAACCAAATTACCATTTCATCACTACTTTATTTATGTATTTATTTATTTATTTATTTATTTATTTATTTTATTGCATTTGTTTACCAGGAAAGGCCACTGGGCCTAAAAGAGCCCATTTTCAGTGGAGATCCAGGGAGAAATGCTCCAACAAGAACATAGATACAGAAAAAAATTAAACACTAATTAGTACAGACGTAGAAACAGTGTTACACATAGTGATTACAGTAATATATATGGAATTACACATAAAAGTAGGAATTTAGTTGGTTGCGAGATGAATTCAATCAGAGGTATAAACATAGATATATTAATCAGTATTATTGTACCAGTATCAACAAGTGATGAAAAAAATATGGAGAAAGTATCATCAGTCACTAGTAGCAAAAAGCAAAGGAGTTTAGTTATCATATAAGAAGGAAGAGGTTAGGTTATAGAGCAGGTACATAGCCAGGAAGAGCTGATATGTTTTTTCAGTATTTGTTTGAAGGTGGTGGTGCTGCCTGTGTTTTTTACACGAGGCGGAATTGAGTTCCATAGTTTGACGACGTTGTAGGAGTAGAAGAGTTGACCAGCAGGTAAGGTGGGTTTTTCTACTTTTAGAAGTAAATGATTTTCAGATCTTAATTGTTTGCTGGGTTGATGTTTGGCAAGTAAAGATGAGAGAGCATGACAGTCTGTGGGTTGCAGATTATTTTGTGTGCTGTAGTTAGTTGGGTGAATGAAAGATGGTGTGGAGTTCCAGCCACCCTAATTATTTCAGTGAGTTACAGTGGTGGGATGAGAATTTGGCCTTGGTGGCAAATTTTGCTATTCTGTTGTAACACACATCAAGTTTGGATTTTGTAGAATTTTGGATATTAGTGAGTAGAGAGGCACCATAAAGGAGAGAGGGTAATAAAAAGGTATTTGCAAGTGTTTGTCTAGTATTGAGGCTAAGAAAGTGTTGGTGACTGTAGAGCATATCAAGCTTTTATTGTGTTTTTTTGATGTTATTGTTTATGTGTAGGTCAAAGTTAAGGTTTTCATCTATAATAATGCCTAGTAATTTAGTGTGTAGGACAACTTCTATTGTGGTATTGTCTTGGGCTTGTATAGTGAAGAGTTTTTTATCTAGAAGAGTGATTTTCCTAGGGGTAAAAAGTACTAGTTTAGTCTTTTTTTTTTTTGGGATTTAGGGAAGATGATTGTTAAGCATCCAAGGTTCAGTAGAGATGAGGGCATTCTGGGTGATATGCTAGAGATCAGAGATGGAATTTGCAGTGCATATTATTGTAGAGTCATCAGCATACTGGATTGACAGAGAGTGGAGTAAAAATTGTTAATAAAGATGCTAAATAAGAGAGGACCAAGTATGGAGCCTTGGGGTACCCCTGTGGAAGTATTGAGGAAGGGAGAGTAAGATTGTTGCCATTTTGTGGATTGCTGCCTATTGGAGAGATAACTATTGAACCATTGTAGGGTAGGAGGAGAAATGTGGAGGGTGGATAGTTTGGAGAAGAGGATAGTGTGGGAAATGGTATCAAAGGCTTTGGAGAGGTCGAGGAAAAGTGAACTGATTATTTTACCAGAATCCCATGCCCAGTTAACTGTATCAAGGAAGGATAGGAGGGCATTAGTGGTGCTGTGTCTTGGTCTGAAACCATGGTGAGTGGGTAACAGAATTTGATTTGTAAACAGGTGGTTGAGGAGTTGGGCATGGATGCATTTTTCCAATATTTTAGAGAGGGTTGAGAGAATTGCTATGGGTTGAAAGTTTGTGGTGTCTAGCTTGGTGCTGCCTTTATGTAAGGGGAGAATGAATGCTTTTTTCCAGATGTCTGGGACAAGGGACTCTTTAATCAATCTGTTAATGAGTATGTTGATGGGATATGCTGTAGAGTTTGCAGCTAGCTGCAGGAAGTGTGGGGGTAGATTGTCAGGGGCCAGAGTACAGGGTTTTAGCTTAAATAAAAGTTTTTTTATTGTGGTGGGTATGGGGGAGAATTTTAGGATAGATTTGAGGGTAGAATTATTTTCTGGGATGATTTAGTAATCAGCTGTCTTAGTGGTGGTGGTATTAAATGTGGGAATTGCAGTGGTTAGGTTAGCTATGGTGTCAGTGAAGTAGGAATTGAAAAGGTTTGGCAAGTTCGATAGGAGTTTTGTGTGGGTCAGGGGATGGGCTGCTTTGAGAGCATGGGTGTGCTAGAGGGTCTATATTACAACATCAAACTCACAGGAGTTTGAACGTTGTAATATCAAACCCAATAGTCCGAAATACGAAAATAGTGAAGCTACGGCACACCAATTTTTTTCCCAGGGAAAAAAATTGTTGGGCCATTTTCAGGTTTTGCTATTTCCTCCACTGTGGTGCAATCTCGTAGTTGGTATATTTAAGTATAGGTGTGTAGGGGCACAGCCCCCCACATTGGGGGTGCAGGGGGTGAAGCGTAAGTGTTTTTTTGTTTTTTTTTGTAATAGAACAGCAATTTTTTTTCCCCTGGGAAAAAAAAATCGCTGTTCTGTGTTTTCATAATTATTGGGTTTTGAACTTCACAGTTCAATATTACAGTGTTTGAACTCCTGTAATAGTTGGTTGATAGACGACCAGAATTTTTTTAGGATTATTTTTATGTTGGCTTTGTAGGTGGAGGTAGTGGGCTTTTTTACCACTGGTTATTAAATGTCTTGTCTGGTTACAGAGTTGCTTGTAATGAAGTAGAGTTGAGGGGTCTTTATTTTTCTGCCATGATTTCCAGATTTTATCCCTTGTGGACAGTACTTCTTTGATGGATTTTGAGAGCCAGCTTGCATGGTTATGTTTTATTCATTTTTGGCAGGTACATGCTTGCCTATTTAGGATGTCTAGGAATGTTGAGTTAAATACTTTAACAGCCTCATTAAGTGGTAGGGATTTGAGGAGTTCCCAATGTACTTTAGCTAAGGTTTCATTAAATATGGATGAATGGAACTTAATAAAGTTTATGATTGATTTGTATTGGTGGTGGTGTTAGCCTGGGGTTGGGGTAGTTTTACATAGGATATATGTTGGGTGATGGTCACTAATTGTATTAGGTAGTATGCCTGCAGTGATTACATTGTTAGGGTAGAACACTGATATCCAGTCTATTGTGGAGCCCTGATTGCTATTTTTGTGGGGTCTGGTGATGTCTTCAATTAGTTGGGAGAAGTTGTAAAGGTTTATGCTTTTTGAGGGGTTGTTGTGGGCAATGTCTAACCAATCAATGTTTACATCACCTAGAATGATGGCTTCATTATCTATATTTTGGGAAGTCCAGGCAAGTACGTTTTCTAATATTGGTATGTTGTTTCTTGGAGGAATATACAAAGCAATTATGCAAATGTTTTATGGTTGTTAAGTTTTAATATAGAGATTAGTACTTAGTAGTAACATCCATTCTTTTAGTATCTAGTTACCCACTTAATCCATTTCAAGGTTAGAGAGAAGCTACAGGCAACCCCTCCCCACACTCACTGAGCACAATGGAGAGCACAATGTAGAGCAACTAATCCTAGAATGGTTACCAGCCCATTGCATTCACTCACATACCATGCCAATCAATGAGACTGAGACCACTTTGCAAAATCCATTTGGATAGAGGGATGCAGTACAGACATACAGAAGAAACTTCAACTGAGAAATAAAATAAAGTCAAGTACTGTGAGCAATAATTTGAACCAATGTGCCACTGAGAAATCCATTAATAGTAAAAACATCTCAACCCTCACTTGTCTGTTTGGATATATTATTGAAAGAATGGTGCCTTTGAGCGCTTATACCAAACATATTGAGTACTTTGCCCAGAAAATGAAAGTGAATATGAAAAAGGATAATAACATTTTCAAGTGTAATAATGTTATTATGTCATTTGGCAGTTCAGCCTGACAAATCAAGTAATATTTTTTTTCAAGATGATTATGAAGAATCTGGAAAGTTTCACTTTTTTCTACTCTAACTATATCAGAAAGGTTCTGTTTCTATTAAAGAATCAAAGAAGCTGAAAGTTAGCCCATTTTGTTGTAATTCTTAAACAACTGATTGGACATTGTTAATTTAAGGAGACAATTGATGACTCCCTTTGTGATAAATGAGAGAGACGCTCTGACAGATTCTTTTCCGTCCTCTACAGCAAAACAATACAGAATCTTTTATTGACTTAGGCACACTTAACATGGCTAAAGACCACTGAAATTGCAACATCACTGGAACTGACAGCTAAACATCACATCAGTTGAATGTGTCAATCAGTCTGTAGAAGATGTCGTCTAAAATCAAACTCCAAGCAAAAGAGTTAATGTTAGCTGTGCAAAATAAGACTTACTGGGTGTTGCTGTGCAAAGGCCAGACAAGCAGCTGATCCAGTTTCTAACCAGAGAAACATATGGGCATAGTGTGAGCTGTAAACAGCAGAGCAATGCATGCAGCTCATCAGGAGCAGTATGGTGACAGCAACCTACCATCTGAAGATTTATCATTTTGTATCCTATCAGTGATTGCTATTTCCAGTAGTTACTTGGTAACCCTATTAGTAGAAAGATGAATGTGCTTAGCATTTTATACTAGACTAGCAGGTTTAAACACTATGCAGACTGATTCAGTACCAGTTGTTCGGGCCTGCTAAAATCATTTTGAGTAAATACACTAGAAATCCCTTCTAGTGCTTGGGAACATGTATGCTAAAGTAGAGTTAAATTAACAAACTCCAACCTTGTCTGTTTTGTTATAAGAGGTAGTTATCCAGACTTTGTGGAACAACTGGGGATGGAAAAAAATCTGGTCCATTAATCAAAGCTCATGGTTTAGAAAAAAGAAAAGCTAAACTGATGATAGAACTGAAATACATGCTACTATTTTTTTAAGGAAAAATGGGGAACAGTGAGATAAATTGGTACACTGACTACTAGACCTCTTAATAAGAATACCAGAAAGCATCAGCTATACTATATGCTATTAGGCCCAAAATGGAAATGACTGGGAGAACTTTCTCAAGCCAAAGTTTCTGTAAGTGGTCATCCATAGCTAATGGGCACACATATTGTTTTATCCCAAAAGAAAGATGTCTTTATTAGTATTTGCGAAAACATCAAGGTCATATGTAACCCATATTATATGCAAGACAATTATTGTTCTTTCACACACACTCTGAAAACATATTCACATAGCTGGCTAAAGATAGAAATTTAGTAAGACTGACTTGTGCCAAACTTTTTTGCAGACACACTTTGAGTAAAAATTATGAGAGTTACTGACATTTGTAACACATGAGGAAGTACCAGCATTGCTGCCAGGATTTTGACATTACTTCACTGATGGCTTTGTTCCAGAATTTAAAAAAAAAAACTCTTACTGGTTTCAATGTACAGCACTACCTTGATGATAATGTATTCACTGGACAGAATCAAGAGAATTATCTAAAGGACTTGGACCCAACCTTGCAGAGGTTGGAATAATATGGTTGACAAGTTCATAAAGACGTGTGATTTTGCCAGCTCTGTTGAATAACAAATTGAGAAATTGACCAAGAACAGTATGTGGAATGTAGTAAAATGTTTGATAACTTCGGTTTTACTTTCATGAGATACCTTATCTCATGCAATGACAAAAGAATATGTAAGTTATTAACAGAAATTGAACAAATTGATCTGATTTATTGTTTGATGAATATGTGATGAATTTTGATGCCCAATTTTCATGGGTAGACAATCAGGTTAATAATCAATATGAGTGTAAAAATATTACAGTATGAGAAAGGTATGTATTTGAAGTAAAGACAGGCAGTTCTGAGAGAAAAGTAAGATATAATAATAGAAATAATATAAATCACAATCAGTTCAAGTTTAATAATAATAGGGGTTATTTTAGTGAAATAGGTCCAACCATTTTTTTAGAGGGAAGCAAATGAGAGAAAATGGGGGCAAGCAGGAAGAAAGATACAGAAGCAGGCAATATCAAGAGAACAATCCACCAAGAAATGGGATTAGGTACACCAGGAAATGGAGAGAGGAATATAAACATAATGATATATACATTATAGATGGAAAGGACTTAGTATATACAACTATACCAATGTAGAAGTTACCACTGATATGTTCTCTTTATTATCTAAAGGTATGAAGTTCATTCCTAATAATTCCAATATTATAGATTATATAGTGGATTTTTAAAAATATCTCAGGAAGTTAAATTTGGCTATATACTTCAAGGGAAGGAAACACTGAACGTGGAAACCTTCTCAGCAAGCCCAGTATTTTTACTCCACCATTGAATAATACCCTAGCCACTTATGAGAGGATGGTACTCAAGGAATTGTATGCCATTATGGACAAAAGTAAGAATTATGTCACTAATTTAACTGAGAAAGAATACAAAAGTATGAAGGAGTTGCAAAATAATGATAAATTAGATTAATGAAGCGGAGGGAGGGGTATAGTCATATATAATATGGAAGACTACAATAATAAAAAGTAATATATTATTTAATTCTGGGAATTATATATCAACATCTATCAGTTAATATAGCCAATCATAAGATAGATTTGATATTGGAAGACCTATTAGTAGAGAACAGAATCACTATTGATTTATATAATTATGTGAAAATAAAGTATCCGATTATTAGTAACATAGTGGGGATACCCAAAGTGCACAAAGATATGAATGAACCTCCATTTAGGCCCATAATATCAGAGAGCAACTCAAAAACTTTTTTGAATTAGGGAAAGTCATAGATGGTTGGTTAAAAAGCATATATAAAAATATTTCACATATAGTGAAAGACTCTTGGATTTCCTGGCAAGACTTAAAATGACTTCATTTCTGAAGATTGTATATTGGTGACAGTGGATGTGTCGATTTGTTTTCAAGTATACCTCAGGAAGAGGGACAGTATAAAAATATAGTAATTTAACATGGGAGAAAATAAGTATTATAATGGTATTTATGGAATTGGTCCTAAAAAATAATTTTATTATGTTCCAGGGTGAATACTACAAACAAAGGAGTAGCCATGGGCATGTGCCCCCATGTTTGCAAATTATTTCTACTAAACTGGGAGGAAGAATATATACTTGGCTCAGAATGGAAAACTAATATAAAATGCTATCTGAGGTTTTTGGATGATGTGTTTATGGTGTGGAAGGGTGGGGTTGACAGTTTAAAGACATTTATTGAATATCTGAATACTAGGAATGATTTTTTAAAATTTACTTTTACCATGGATAGAAAAAGTATATCTTATTTAGAGGATTACTATAGGCGGTAATAAATTTAAATCTAATTTATATAGAAAAGACACATTTAGTAATGATTATTTAGAGTTCAATAGTTGTCACCCAGCACAGAAAAAAAGCATCATCAAGGGACAATGTATACGAAGCAGCAAGAATGACATCTAACTATCAAGATATGGTAGAGGAGCTAAATAAGATAGCTAAGATGTTTAAAGAAAGAGGTTACGAAAGGATGATAGTGGACGTAGTGAACTATGTCACTCAGGAATGGGAAAAAATACAAACCTATACTGGGAAATAACATGGCAAATAGTAATTCTTCAGACATAGTTACCCAGGAGTTTAGAAGAGTGTTATACAATATGCCTGAAGTAGGTAAAATTAGGGACATAATTGAGAAGAACTGGAATATATTAGAAACTGATGACAATGTATATAACATAGTAGGAAGAAAACCCATTTGTGTACAGAAATGGACTTAACCTAAAATCCAGGTTAAATAGGATGTATGGCATTACCAAAAAGTGAGCATGGTACAACCAAATGTGGTAGATGCAATCAGTGTAGGTTTATTACAGGAAAACAAGTATAATTCTGGACAATATTCACAAGACTAATATCACCTTTGTAAGGAAATTGTAGAACAAGAAATGTTATATATGTGTAAAACATGTCCAAGTTATTATAGGAATGACCACACGGTGTTTGAAAAATAGAATTTATGAGCACTGTTATAAGATAAGAAAACAAGATGGAAATAATGCATTATGGAGACATTGTGAAGCTCATAATGAATGTAAGATGTTTGAGTTTGGTATACTAGAACACATACTAGAGAATCCAAGGGAGGAACACAAAGAAAAACTAATGGAAAAGGAGACACGTTGGCAAATAAAATTGAATGCATCAGAAAGCCCAGGGCTTAATGATACCATATCTATAAAACCCATGTTGGACAAAAGTAAAGTGTTATCTAGGATATTTCTCTTATTAAGGTGTTGATGACAACATAAAAACACAAAATGTGATGTTAAAGCAGCTATTCACTCTGAAGCTTTTTATATTTTTTACAGTTTTTAGCTTTATGAGGTTTTAATAGTCAATAATTTTATAATGTAATGTACATATGACATGTGAATATGAATGTATGTTCAAAACAATACAGACATACACAAGGATTTTAAAAATAAGTTACTAGAGGGAAGGAACAGTTCTGAGGGAATCTAGCACTGTGCACTTTAAACAGCTTTACATGGTTAGTCATTAATTGTTTTTAACTAATTAATGTGATGATGCTATTGGAGAAAGGAGACTATATAATATGTAATTAAGCACTTTCAAATGGTTCTGAGGAAATCTACAGGAGTAGATGAAAGCGCTCAACCAGTTTGTGAAGCTATTTTGTTTTAACAGTTCGTATTAAAGAAGGAATTTTATCATTCAACGCTAAAGTGTGCCAGTGCATCTTTATTTTACTGGGACTGTTACAGCTCGTGAGGGGCTGCATTTGTTTTATATTGTTGGACAGGCCAGTGAATTTGATTCAGAGATAAAACCATGACTATGATCTAGGTGATCCAAATTTAATTAATTGCTCATGCTGCTGTTATAGCTGATGTGTGTGTGTGTGTGTGTGTGTGTGTGTGTGTGTGTGTGTGTGAGCAATAGTGTGGGACTTGCTAGGGTGCTGCTGTTCAATGAGTCTTGTGATGATACAGGACCAAGAATGAAAGCTGTTGTTGCAGTAGGTGGGTGGTTGGGCAAAGCAGAATGCATCACCATATAGGTGGGTGCATTTCCCCTCACAACACCATTGTATACCTATAGAGCTGATGGCAGAGCAACATATCAGTGGATAGTACGGTCAAAACAAGGAAAAAAAACTCAGTATGATGGCTCCTTACCTGGCCCATCCCACTTGGCTGTCTATGTAGACACTTACCCCAGGGAAGCTAACATTTGAAATTAAAAATGTCTATGTTTAGTGGTCTCCCTAAAGGAAGACCATCCCAGTGCAGGTCATACTAGGAGACCATCTTGTGAAGAGGAACTGTTGAGGATGACAGCATAGTGAGCTAACAGTGGAGGAACTTGAGGTTAGTAGTGGCAGTGATGTGAAAAAAATGTGTAAAGTTTTCAAGTCATCTGTCAAGTATCTGCCCCATGTTTTTTTAAACTAATGGTGTCAATAGATTTGTACTTTCTGGGGATTGTTAAATTGTTATGGAAGTTAATACCCCAAGTGATGACAACAGTGGGAGCTCTTTGCCAAATACATATTGATGACAAACCCTGGCAGAGTACAGAAGACTACTTCATAAGGTTAAAGCCTCTTTAATAAATTCAAAACTCCTAGCACATACTATCAGTATCTATCATTACAAGTGTGTGTGAGGCCTCTTGTTCCAGACTCAGAGCAGTGATGTCTTACAGTGTGCTGTAAGGAGAAGGAAGATCCATGCTCTTTATATGTTAAATGTATTTATTTATTTTATTTGTTGTTTGTCAGACAGGAAAGTAGGTTGGTCTAGTGATCCTTCTCAGTCATGACCTGGTCTCACACAGCAGTTGCACATAATAGAGCACTGCATTAATCTTGCTTATACAGACATGAAGTATGCTATACATACATAAAATTATTTTATCATTTCAAATATCAGAATACATTCAAAATGAGGTAGAATGCTATGTACAATATATTCAAGCAGAGCAGAAGGGAAAACACAATCTCATGTGGGTTAAATACCATTTATACAGTATTCTCAAGTTTTGATCTCTTCCTATACTTTTTCCAGGTCTCTCTCAGTACCAGGTAGTTCTACCTTTGGGTCTCTGGTATGTTGTATTTCTGTATTAACTCCTCCATTGTTTTAAATCTTTCTCAACAATCATTTCTTTACATACCAACGTTTCCTCTTGAGTTACTCCACTTCATCTCCAGGTTTTTTAATTTCCTTCCCTATCTTTGCCCAACAGTTTTTTGATGTTTCCTTCTCACCTCATTTCATGCATTCCTTTCATTATAGTGCTGCTTCATTCGTGTCCTTTAGTAAGCTTCTCCACATCTCCCTCTGCAGTACTCTGTTTTGTTTAACCTCCTCATCTATTTCTATCCACTGAATGATGTTACATGTATATGTACATCTTGCCATAAGTCCTAAAAAAAGCAAGTAGGCAACCATGCAGAATCATAAGAACTCAGCAAATAATCAAAAAAAAATTATCTTGAAGCAGTGGATTCCAAAAATCAAAACATTTAACTTTAATAAAAATAATAAAAGTAAAGTAAAAGGTTGAGCATTTTCATCTAAAACATGTTAGACATCTTCAGAACCATTTGTAAAACATCTAAAAACATTAGACATCATTGAATCATAACAAAACACAATGCCTATATATGTGTGTGTGTATATATATATATATATATATATATATATATATATATATATATATATATATATATATATATATATATGTGGTTCTACCTGACTGTGAGCAGCAGAAGACCGAATTTTCCGGAATTGAGCTCCAGAAGATCGAAATCGAAGAAGACCGGCTCGACACCTGTGGCAGAACATCGACAATGCAGAAGACCGACATATACGGATATATAACATATACGCCGAGAGATGCCGACATGGGGAAAGGCTGTGTGAGTATGCGGTAGTGACGGACGTTAGGGTGCCAGGTAAGTGTGGAGATTGACGGTCTGTGGGGATAGGGGTGGGTTAAGTGAGTTAGGGTTAGGAGTAGGGGTGGGTTAAGTGTTGAGTTAGGGATTAGGGTTAGGGTGGGTTAAGTGAGTTAGGGTTAGGGAGCTAGGGGTGGGTTAAGTGAGTTAGGGTTAGGGAAGGCAGGGTTAAGTGAGTTAGTGTTAGGCAGCTGGTAGGTAAGTGTGCGATAGTGACGGACCTTAGTGTTAGGGTAAGGTTTAGTGTGGCCTTGTAAGGATTTTGGTGTGTTGTGTTGTGTGTGGGTGCAGGAATGGGGATGTGTTTTGTTTTTAATAATTGTTATTGTGGTGTGTGCAGTGTATGGGGTTTCGTGTTTGTGTACCGTCGGTTATTTCGTTGTCGGTTATGTGTGGTTTCGTGTTTATGGACTGTCGAATATGTGGTGTCGGTGATGTGGTTGTCGGTGTTGTGTGGTTTCGGCTATGTCAGGTAGAACCATATATATATATGTGTGTGTGTGTGTGTGTGTGTGTGTGTGTGTGTGTGTGTGTGTGTGTGTGTGTGTGTGTGTGTGTGTGTGTGTGAGCAAAGCCATGAAAATGGCCCACCGAATTTTTTCCCTGGGAAAAAATTTGGTGTTCCGCGGCTTCGCTATTTTGACATTTCGAACTTCTTAGTTCGATGTTACGGCGTTCGGACACCTGTGCATTCGAACTTCTGATATAGACCCATATATATATATATATATATATATATATATATATATATATATATATATATATATATATATATATATATATATATATATGTAGTAACTGAGTTCACAGTTTTTATTTTCAGAATTCACTGCTTTCAGATCATTTTTTGGAATGTTGCTGTAAGTGGGAATACCCAGACTCCTTTTTCTTATTCGCTCTCATTTTTGCCCTGCTCACTCTTTTCCTCTTTCCTTTATGGACCCAGTTCTCTGTGTCCCTTTGCATTTGCTACAGCCCTTTGAACTCATGGTCTATTTGTATGCTGCAGATTAGGAGAGTGATTACTAGTTGTATTGGCATCCTTGCTGGATTAATTCTCATAAGCAGTGTATAAGTGTCCCCCCACTCCCAAGCATTTACCCTTTTCCCGACATTCTCAAGGTTTTTTCCTGATTGTATCTTTCACCATGTTCCATGGTATTTGGGGAACTCTGCCTCTTTCATCTCTCCTATTCCCCTTTACCTTTCATTTTTTCTATTCTTACCACTGTCTTTTTTGTTGTTGCACCTGAGTCCCAGCACATCCTTTAAAATTTCAGATATCTCTCTTTTCCATTGTTGCAGCCACATCCTCTGAAATTAGCATGCAGTTATCTGCATATAACGCAAACAGATTTTATCTACTTTGTTTCATGAAGCATTGCTGAATTGTGTCTCACACTCACTGCCAGCTTTTCATACACAAGTGTAAACAGGCCTAGGGGTTGTTGGGATCTGGTCCCCCTCTATCCTTCTCTCCTCAGATACTCCTCTATATATGGATATATTAATTACGGATTCCCTCTTTTTCCTTCTTGTTTCTTTTCCCATCTGTACATAAATTCCAGTTGTACCCACCAGTTTATTTCTTCCTTCCTCCCCTTCATGAAGTAATTTTGCTCTGCTTGTATTATTTTGTCAATGCTCCTTCCAGTCTTCCTGGAAATACCTTTGCCCAAACCTTGATATCTTCATTCATCAAAGATACAGGCCTGCAGTGTCCCACTTCCACCCTTTCTTCTTCCCTTGTTTTATCATGGTTATCCTGGCCCTCCTTATACTTTTACGTTTTTGACCCAAGCCCTCTATTGTCTTATATCCCTGCTGTAGGGCTTTCAACATTTCCTCCTCTCCCTATCTGTAGAAATCTGGGGAGAATCCATCTGTCTTCCAGCTTTCCTCTCCTTCTAATTGTGTTTACCTTTCCTTGTCTCATTCCTTGTCACCTCTGCATTTAACTTGTCTCTTTGTTCATCCTCCAGTAAATATCACTCTACTTTCTTTCCTCAGTTCCATTTTGAAACTTTCATTCCTTCCTGTAAATCTCTCTGTGGTATTCCTTGAATCTTTCTATGATTTGCTTGTCCTCTTTTAAATATTTCACTGTCCTCCCCTTATCTTCTGTACGCTCTGCCTACTTCTTCTTGTATTTCTTGGATTTTTTTCTTGTGCCATCCTACATCCACCAGTAATCCCTTCAGTACTATTCATGAATTTCCTGCTCTGCAATAACTTTATTCTACAGTTCCATTCTTATTATTTTTTTCTCCAGTCTGTAGTGCTTCTCTTTCACTTTCACCTTTCCCATCTTCCTTCTATACCACATCTACCTTTCTACCATAATCATCCGTCATTCTCTTCTTTCTTTCTGCACTCATCAGTTTTCCCCTGACAGTCACCTTAATCCCATCTCTCCAATGTTCTTCCAGTTTATCCCTGTATTTCATATTGTCCTATGCTAGTCCTTGCAGTGCTCATAGGTTCATAGGAGACTACTATGTTAATGGCTTAAGGGCCCTCACAAGCCTAGCAAATATAACCCAATTTTAACCAATATATGGCCCCTAGAAGCAATATGATGGCATGGATTTTTGCCAGTGCATTGAGTATCTTACAGATTGCCCCTGTCCACAAGGGACACAGGCACTACCTGAGGTGTGAATTTGCTTTTCCCCATCCATTGATCCAAATTGCATTTGAAAAGGGACAAGGAAAGGCTCTGCTTAATGTGAATAGGAAGCCTGTTCCAAAGAAGGGACAATCTGACATATCTGTCTCTTCAGCATGTTTTGTTTGAGTCACTGACTAAGTTTAGATCTCTAGATTGGGTGACCCTCATGCTGTTTGACTTGTGGCTGTGTAGCTCTGCTTAATGTTAATAGGACGTCTGTTCCAAAAAAGGGGCAACCTCTATCATATCTGACATATCTATCTCTTCAGCATGTTTTGTTTGAGTCACTGACTACGTTTAGATCCCTATATCAGGTGACCCTCATGCTGTTTCACTTGCGGATGTGTAGCCACTCCAACAGGGCTGGATTTGTGAGTGCCTTGTAGGTCAGGCACAGGTCACTCCTTAATAGTCGGTAGGAGACAGAGTAAAGGGATAGGGCTTTTAGTCTATCTGCATAGTTCATGTTGTTTACACCCTGCATTTTCTTTGTGGAAACCTATGAGGTCTCTCCAGCTACTATAAGTGCATAGTCAAGTGCATGCCAAATGGTGCACTGTACTCAATTATTGGTCTAATGAAGGCTGAGTTCAGCAGGGCTATAATTTCTTTAGATCTGGATGCTATACCTTTACTTATAAGTTTTACCACATAAAAGGATTTTCTCACCACTGTGGACACATGGTAGTCAAAGTTCAGACTACTATCAATTTGCGTACCTAGATCTCTCACCTCTGAGTCTACTGTAATGGCCATGTTATTGATGTTGTAATATGCAGGGGTATTTGACTTCTCAAAGGGTATGATAATGCATTTTTTCTGCATTTAGTTTTAGGCAAGGATTCTGGCAACAATCATTTGTCTGATCTAGACCCTCCTGAAGGATATCTACATCATTGGGGAATTCAGTGATTGCACCCAGCTTGCAGTCATCAGCAAACATTGTCATCCAGAGGTCTTCTTCATATACCTTGACTTTACAGAAGTATATTCCAAACAGGAGTGGTCCCAGTATGGAGCCTTGTGGCGCATCACTAGTAAATGGCTTCTTGCTGGATTTGGATTCATCCACTTTAACCATGTGTCCTGTCTGACAGCCAATTGGTTATCCTTCTGGTGAAATAGGGATTTATGCCCAGTTTTGTGAGTTTATTTATAATACCTGCATGGGGAATTGTGTCAAATGCCTTGGCCAGGTCGAGGTAGGTGGTATGTACTGTTTTACTCTCATCTATGGCTTTAGTGACTTTTTCAAAGAAATCTACCAAGTTCAGAAGGCATGACTTGCCCTTGACAAAGCCAACTTGGGATGAGTCCAGGGTTCAGAGGTCTCCTATGTCATTATTAATCAGGTCCATGATTATTCTTTCCATGGCCTTACATATAAGACTAGTCAAACTTATACGTCAGTAGATGGTCCTGATTTAGCAGAAAGATGACTGTTGTGATTATCCACTCTATCAGGGCAAAGCCAGTCAGGAGGCTGTGGTTAAATAGAGATCTAATGGACCTGGCAAGTCATGATTTAAGCTGTTTAAGAGGCAACCTGGTATATTGTCCGGCCCCATCAAGTCATGTTTTTAGCTTTAGAGAGTGCAGTGGCAACCTGTTCTTTGGTAACAACTGGTGATGGTGTGGTGGAGGGTATTATTTGTGTGAGAACTAGTGGTGATAGGGAGGTGAAATTTGAGCTGAATCTGTCATCCAGCCAATTTGCTATGTCTTTTAGATGAGTATAGGTGATGCCATCTACACCTAATTCCACACATTGTTGTGTATTGCCCTTAAGAGTGCAGACATAACTGAAAAATGCCTTATGGTTATCCTTAGCTTTGGAGGCTATTTTTACCTCAAAGTCTGCTTCCAGAGACTTAACTAGTACCTTAATTCACTTGTTTAGACTGAGTTACTTATTTCTCTGTTGTACACATTTCTGCTTACTTCTCAACAGGGTTTTTTCATTCTTTTGTGGTGCACCTTATTAATACTAGGCGTCCACCATGGTGGCTTGTTTTTGCAGTTTTACCTGGGTTTATTTCGTTCTGGCACTGCCGATTTTAAGGCGTTGTTTATATGGTAAAATCAAAAGAAATGCTATGATTACGGAGACTGCAAGCACAAACTGGATAATATCTTCACTTTATTCTACAGGCAAATAAAAAAACCACATATGTTTATATGGTCATACAGGGCTTTTGTTTATGCCTCTGCATAGGTTTCTGTGTTTTCTAAATTTGGAGGAGCTTAAAAACTAGCTATGCCATCCCTTAATAGGGGAACATTTACCTTAGAGAAGGTCTTAAAGCTTTTGGGATTCAGTGTGTAGTGGGAGGGGATAGTTGTACCTTTATTTTAAGGGAGACTAGTTTGTGATCTGATCTTACCAGTGAGGACATAACACTGAGGGGGGGGGGCACTCTTTCAGATTTGTGAGTTGCATCAGGGTATTTGAATTTACAAAGTCAAGAAATCTTTAGGCATGCATCTTAGTGGTCATGTATGTATCTCAATTAATGGAGGGATAGTTAAAAACACCTATGAGTATGGTATTGGGTTGGATGGTGAGTGATTCTGGTAAAGTCAGGTATGATGCATGGCTTTCCTGGTTCATAGTGGGGGACCTGTAGCTAACAAAAATATGGCAATGGATTTTTCCCATGGTTAATTGGACAGTGACTAGCTCAAACATGTCATACTGTTTGACCAGCCTTGAGGTATGGTTATCCTTTATGTAGATAGATACACCTCCAACTTTAGCTCTTTCATGTTGAGTCGGTAGTCAGAATGCATGAAAGCATTATAGCCATGCACTGCCAGAGTGCTTTCCATGGCTTTGAACCAATTTTCAGTAACTGCACAGACATCAGTATTCTCCAAGGTGAGGAGAGCTTCCAGGGAGTGTAGTTTCTTACTGAAGCTCCTAGTATTGAGCAGTAACACCTTTAGTTGTCCTGAGTAGCTTTTGCTATGTTGAAAGGTTTGTCTATTTGTCAATGCCTAAAAAAGGCACTACAGGAGTGGATAATGTTTTGGCCAAAATCCAAAAGCCTAGAGGTGACAGGTGAAGACCATCCCTGGCAAAGCACTGTGGTCCATCAACCATGTCCAATGCTGGCAAGTATTGGACCCCTTTGGAATGACACTAGTAACTAAGCCAATTGTTAAAGTTGATAATTTTCTGCTGCTATTGTGACATCATCCTTGGAGACAGTAGAATGTTGGTCAATGCTAGGCTCATACCTGCCTGTGATACATATTCTGAGAGCTCAATCATGTCTATCTTCATATAGTACAGTATAAACGAGTTAACTGCAGTAAACCACCAAGAATGCTGTTGCTATATTCATATAAAATAAGTCCACAATAGTAGAAACTCAATTTATTAGACAAGATAAAAGCTTTCGGGATACACTCTTCCTCAATTATCATTACAATTCATTTAAAAATACAATGCATTTTATATCCTTCATTGCATAGTAGCACATGACACAGCCAACCAATAAAACAACATATTCAATTAACAATCATTAACTAAATAAAACATTCTATAACTTGCAATAAATAAATATGCAGATATTTAAAAAGACACACTACCATGTCATTTATATTGCATTTGTTTCTCCACTAAATATGGCCTTATAGCTATCATATTGTTTAAACCAGGAAACTTGTCAGCATCTAGTCTAGTAATCCACCCATACTCAGCACTATCCAATTTATGAACTGTTAAACTGAAACGGAACGCAATAAAAGTCGGCCAAAAAGAGTTAGTGCTATTTATTATAAATTACACTTTCAGCTAGGACAGTGGCTAGCCTTCTTCAGACAAACAGTTAAAATATGGTAAACCAATGCCTTTTATCTAATCAAGTCAGTGATGTCATCAATTAAGTAATGTTGTTAGTAACCATAACAACACATTATCGCAGCCTACTTTTATATAACAAGTTATAACTCATTAACTTATAATACAGGAAATGATGAACAAAACCATATACATTCCTATCTCATCTTATGTTTAAAAACACACTTATATGTGTATACATGTTAAAAACTGAACTATACAAATTTAATAACAACATACTCTACTTAAAACACTAAATCAAATTCATACTAAATAAGTCAAATTCATAAAAATACTTATTCATAATAAATTCTCAAAAAATTCTAACTTGTTGATATCTTCCAAAAAAACCCAGGAATCATGACATAATTTTCCAACAATTGATATAAAGGATTTATACACAGTCATACCCCAGGACACAGGCCTTGAATGGGTTAGAGCATTCCTATTAGAAAAAGGAATGGATGGTCAAACTATTTATGTGATTGAAACATTATTAGAACTAGTGCTAAATAACAGCTTATTTTTATTTAACAAAGAATATTTCCTCCAGAAATCAGGAGTTGCCATGGGTTCTCCCCGTAGTGGTAGTTTTGTTAACTCCATCATGGTGTATTGGGAAATAATGTTACTTATTTAAGAGCCAATCATTTAAAGACAATGTAGCCTGGTACACTCGTTATTAGAATGACATGTTCTTTATTTGGAAGGGTGACTATAATGCAGCTGCAGAGCTTATGGAAACAATAAAAAGGTTTACTTCATTTTTAGATTTTACATTTCAGTTTAATACTGAATTTATTAACTTTTTGGATGTATTTTTACTTAAGGATAGAATGCATTGTAGGTATTCAGCTAGGATTTATAGGAAACCTATGTATTCTAATTCCTTTCTACATTTTTTGAGTAATCACCCTATCCATCAAAAGAAAGCTGTGATTAAAGGCCAGTTGGTAAGGGCATCCAGAATGGTTTCCGCAGACGTGGACTTTGAGTCTGAATGTGATAATTTAAAACATATGTTTTTGAATAGAGCATACCCAGAAGCTCTTATAGAACAACTTAGAATTTAAGTTAGTAGGAAGAGGAATATAGGACATTTTAGACCAATCCTATGGAAAGGGCGCCAGTATTCTATGAACGTTGATAGTTTAGGATGTTCCCCTCATAATAATACGTTGGGAGTTGAAACCAATCATACTAACTTCATTGTTAGTTTTTCCACCCAATATACTAATGATGCAAGTATTATATGTAGCATCTTAATGAGTAACTGGACGTTCATAATGCAAGATAATTCTATAATTAACAAACTAGGGAACAGACCTTTGTTGCATACAAAAGTGTTTCTAACTTGAAAGCAATTTTGGAGGCTCCCCTATGATCAAATAGTAATGCCTGGGGAATGTTGAAATGTGGACGTTATCATCATAGTAAATATATACAGACAGGGAAAGATGTTCACATTAACGGTACCTCTTATTCTATCAGAGATAAATACAGTTGTGAGTCCCATGGGGTTGTATATCTTGTTGCATGCCAACAATGTTTAAGTTTCTATATAGGGAAAACAGAGAGTGATTTTAAACAGAGGGTTTATGAGCATATTTATAATACTGGTAAAAAGAACATTAAGTCTGTTGTAGTATTAAACCAGTTTTTATAGTTTTCATTTTCTTCCTGTAGCTGGAATTTTTTATTTTTATTTTATTCAAGTTTGTGTGTCTGTCAGCACTTTAATTTTAATTTATTTGGTTTCCTGGCCTGCAAGATAACTGAGTCTTTACTTGATTTTTAAATGGAAGCACTCTTGGAGGAACTTATTACTTCTGTGCAGAAGTTGTCTGAAGGATCGAGCGAGGGAAGAAGGAGAGACTTCCCTGACTAGTTCTCAAGCTGAATTGTTCACTCTGCATACACCAGTACTAATGGAGAATGGAAATGTTGCTACAGGGATGAAAAGGAACAAACCAGGTGGAAGGAACTTCTCGAGCTGGTTGGCGGCACTGGAAGTAGACTTCGGAACAGTAGCAGCAAAAAAAAATGAGCATGCCTAACTTAAAAAAAAACAAAACAGCAATTTTGAGAAATTGTGTAAAAGATATAGGTCTTTACAGTTGGACAATGCCTTTTTAAATAAATAATTTTCGCTGAAACATGTCCTGAAGGGCCTTCTATGGAAACTCTCTATGGGGATTGAGACAGGAACAATAGCATACAGAGAACTCATAGGGCTTTTTGATAAAGCTGGACTAGAGATGCTGGACATTATAATAAAGAACAATGAAAGTAATTTGTCTGTCTTACAGATGGAAATTACTACATTAAATCAAAGTATTATGAATGACTTGTTTGAGCAATACCAGCATAAACACTGTAAAGTGTTAAATGATGTAGAAATGTTTGTTAAAGATAACATAAATACTAAACAGCACAAATTAGCTAGGGATAAAGCTGACTATGAAAATAATAGAGCATATCCCACTGATGGAGTAACTGGAGTTATTAATAAACCTGGGCAATATAATGAGAAGGGAAATACTGTTTACAAAATTGTGTAAGGAATGATGGTGAAGTGTTTAGTGAAGAATGTGATGATGAGAACGTTTTTTTAGAACAAGATGTACAACCCAGGAGATCAGAACGCTTGAAAAACCAAGCGAATATGAACTCCAGGAATCAGCAGAATCACACATACACCATGAGGAAGAGGGGTGGGGGAGAAGGAGATGGAATTAATTTCTTTTGAAACTTGACAACATGTTACTGCAGGTCATGATGCTATAAAATATATGTCTGAGTTTTATTAACAACTGTGACTATTGTGAAATGAATGATGTTTTAAAAGACATGGTTTTTAGATTCATAGATTAGTACTAGGCTAACTGCCCTTGCAAGCCATTTTAAGCCTAGCCAAGTATCCCCTGTGAGATTCAAACCTTGTAGCTTGTGTTTATAAGGCAAACACTTTAACTATTAGGCCACCCTCCCACCCTTTTAATCTTACAGGTTAATCTGTACAATAACAGTGACAATGGTAATGACCTTGAGATTGGTGAAGCAACCAAATCTGATGCTTTGTTAGAATGTGAAATTATTATAAATCAAGGTTTCATGATTTATAATTTTATTGATTTAAAAGTGGATGAAACACATTTTGAATTATTGAAAAAGGGTCTCTCCTTTGTCCCTGAATTTTATTCAGATATAGTTGACAATTTAATTAATCTGAAATTGTATGCAAGACATATAAATTTGAGACTGTTTTTTTCAGGGACATTCCACTTCAAGCATGGAGGGGGACCCAGGAATTTAAGAAGGAAAAGTGTGTTTACCCCTCCCCATAACTATGAAACAGCTTTGTTCAAAAAGTGTGTGAAAAAGAGATGAGAAAGGTGACAAAAATAAGAAGGGATAGATAAGGAAATTTATTGGAAAAAAGAAAAGAAAGTTCTCACAGCCTTAGCTAGGGATGACAACCTCTGGATTATGAAACCATACAAATGTGGGGTGTTAGTTATTATGCCTCAAATGGATTATGTCTCTAAGATGTTTGAGATACTTAATGACCCCACCATCTATTCTAGGGTCTCTAGGAACGAAGTTAATAGGGCTTATATGAGAATTGATTTTTTTCTGTCCGATGCATTTTTTTCAAGGGGTCATTGATCAGAACAATCTTTGATTTCTTACAGTGGAGAAACCTATAACATCTAAGATTTTCAGCATCCCTAGAATCCCCAAAAGCTCACAAAATCCTCCCTTTAGACCCATAGTATCAGCAAATAGATCAGAAACTGAACCTTTGGTAGCTTGGGTTTATAAGGTTGCAGGGCCAGTGGATAGGGATGCCGAACATATTATTAGGGACTCCTGGTACTGTCTTGAAAGATTGAAACCAAACAGGGAAATGGATTATTCTTTTTTGACAATATGATGTCATAAATGTATTATTCCACATGATGGTGGACTTGAAATGTTTCAGAAGAGTTTACTGAAAAGTGATAAGGTAGATAAGACTAGAGTCAACTTTTTGATGGAAATCATGGAAATTGTTCTGAGAAATAATTACCTTGTCTTTGAGGGGGAGCTATTCCATCAGATATTAGGAGTTGCTATGGGGGTGAAATGCACCCCTGTATTTGCTAACTTGGTATTATTGGAATGGGAGAGAAAACACAATTTTGATACCCCCTATATGTAGAAGATTAAATCCTATAATAGATTATTGGATTAATTCTATGGCAAGAAATGAAAAGGAATCCATAGAATTTGCTGAGTATTTGAATTTCACAACTTCATTTCTGAAGTTCACCAGTAGATGGAATTCTAAAGAGATTGAGTTTTTGGATATGCATCTTTGTGTTAATGAGGAGGATGACAAGCTCCATAGTACTATCTTTAGGAAAGAAACCTTTTCTAATACTTTACTTCATTATAACAGCTGTCATCCTCAGCATCAAAGAAGTATAATAAAAGGACAGATGGTGAGGTCCTTTTGGCTTATTAGTGAAGAGAGAACTTTTAACAACGAATTATATACCTTGATAGGTTTGATTTTGGAGAGGGGGTAACCACTAAAGACTTTGACTAAAGTGAAACGTGAAATAAAAGAAAAGAGGCATGTATTATACACACTTATTTTGCAAAGAGGTGGAGAGTCACAAGAAGTTACTCAGAAAAATAGGGAAGGGGATCCTATAGTGCTGCGTTACAACACCTTGACCCTGACTATAGTTAATATTATTAACAAGAGTTGGGAGTTGTGTTTTGAACAAGAAACTAAGGTGAAACTTGGGCAAAAGCCATGGGTGGCCTACAGCAGGGGTAAAAAATATTAAGAATATCTTGGAAGGGCATAGAAACAAAAATAAGATAAAGCAATACAGGTCAATAATGTTCAAATGTGGGACTTGTAGGTTTTGTAAGTTCATTACATATTGGTAGTCAGTTCAAACTTGACTTTAAAATGTCCTGGTAAATGTAACTGCAATTCTACCAATGTGGTTTACCTAGCAACTTGTACATCCTGCCCTGGATTTTATATAGGCAAAACCACATGCAGGCTCAGGGACAGAATAAGTGAGCACCTTAGAGCCATTAAAAATACAGACGTGCATAATGCCCTCTATCTTCACAGTGCTACATGTACTGAGTTCAAAAAAATAATTCTTTTTTTTTGTGATAGAGTTATGCAGACAGAAAATGAGGGTGATGAAAAATTGGAGGTTGAGGCAAGAGAGATAAAATGGCAACTTAGACTAAATGCCACAGTAGCTCCAGAGCTTAATAATGCATTTCTCTGATACCAATATTAAAACAAAGGGCTTTGGTTATATAGAAAAAAGTACTAAAGAGGTGATTAGTTTTGTTTAATTGCATATGTTAGGGTATATATATTTATATATTTTGAATATGTATTGTTATGAATTTTGGGTCTATATCATAAGAGCGAATCACACAAATTGCGAATGCTCATAATATTGAATGTACTGGACCGCAAAGTGCTTTTTCTGAGATCATGGTACAGTAAAGAATGGAATATTTGCCCTTTCTTCACTATAGTGCGATTTCAGAGTTGGAATGTATTTTTAGCCGGGGGTGGGGGCGCAGCCCCCACAATAGGATGTTCGAGGTCTGGTATGTTCAATATTATGAACGTTTGCAATTTGTGTGATTCGGTAATATGATATAGACCCTGGATTTTACATAATATCGATGTTGTAATATATATATATATATATATATATATATATATATATATATATATATATATATATACAAATTAATATTTGAATAGATTTATGTTGTATGTCTTTAAATGAGATTAGGTAGCATTTTATTGGTGGCATAATTTACATTGTGTTATTTAAGGAGGGTGCTTTATGTATTGTAATTGACTCTGAAGAAGCCTGTTATATGTAAGGTGAAAGCGCTAAGTCTTTTGCAGTATTAAACCAGTTTTTACAGTTTCCGTTTTCTTCCAATGGCTGGAAATTTTTATTTTTATTTTATTCAACTTTAATAATGCTCTAGCATGACATGTTAGCGAACACCCTACACATACTTTCAAGTTTACTGTTATTGGAACAGGTCAATAAGAATATCAGAGGAGGCCCTTGGGAATTAAAACCCGAAGAACACAAGCTTTTATGGCAACTTTGTACTAATGCCCATATATTTCCAGGGCTTAACAAATTCTGTTCTATTAAGTGTTTACTTAAATTAAAGGCTTTAGATAGATGATGGTTAATGTCTATATCTGAAGTCCATCATATATTTTAGATTGAATATTGTTGCTTTATATGTTATGTTTCAGTGCATTATGTTTATAACAAGTCTGAAGAATGTAAAAGGATATTTATTGATGTTGTTGCTTAGTATTTGGTCTCAAAGTGCAAGGTTTTCATTCACTATACGTGTATACATGCAATATATGTATATGTATATATATATATATATATATATATATATATATATATATATATATGTATAAAATTTTAACACACATATACATTTTATTTTATTTTGTAATATGTATAAATATATACTCATACATTTTATTAGTAATGGAAGAAGTTTTAGTAATGACAGATATTTTAAGAATGAAGCCTTATTTAGTTTATGTAGATGGCCTTATTTGTAAATGGATGTATACAGCTTTAAAATTTTTTTAAAAGTTGATTGATCTCAATTTAACAATTAACTTTACTACTTTACTATTTAAGGGAATTGTATAGAGATTTCATTGTCTGAAGAAGTACATATCACTGTTTGTACGAAAGTGCTTACATTAAAAGTGGTGGTTATTTCATTCGTGCCATCTTCTGTTTTTCGCTGAGTTTGTACTTTTTTGAAGTATTAGTTTGTGTATTTTAATAAGTGGTTGAACTGCTGTGGAGGTTTTTTACATTTATGGCTCATACCTTGGTACATCCTCCCTGGTTTTACAGTACGTGAGCTTTTCTGTCTGGTTCCTGCAAACTTCCCTTAAGTCTCACTGTTGCATGACCTAATAGATGTCTCTCCTGTTTTGGATCTCTTCCATTATTTACATTAGGTTTTCTTTCCTTAAGAACCTATCTAACCCACTTGCCTGTACCAAAATGCTTCTTTTGAAGGAGTATCCCCTCTTATTTGGATATTTCCCTCCATATGTCCAACCACCCTCCATCTTTCATGCCTTGGGCTAGTACTTGTCTCAGCTTTTTGTTATCTTTCCTGTTTCCATACAACCTGTCTTTTTCCAGATCTATGACAACACTGAAGTCCCCCATTATCTCTATTCCATCTCCTCTTCTCTGTGCCCATTTAGAAAAAAGGTCTTGTAGAATCCTTCTTCATCCCTTTTTGGTGCATATGTTTTCTATAGTCCATCGGGAGCCTAATAACCTTCCGTGCCAGATGATGCTTCTACTTATGCCATGTTTTCTTTGGCTGTCTGAAGCCCTCTGTAAAATACAGTTGCTAATCCCCTCTTTCCTCCCCTATTTGCTATTCATTTCATCCTCTGGGTTATCATATCACAGTATCTTCTATCTATCTCTGGTTTTCAGTCTTGTTTCTTGTTCTAAAACAATGTCTCCCCATCCTCATTAACCTTTACTGCATTATCCTTCTTCAGATTGAATTTGACAACCTTCCCAAGTCCCATGTATTTTTCTTGTTGTTTTTGCCATCCCCTTAATGTCCTCTCAGTTGCTGCCATCGCATAATCTTTCTCCAGGCCTACCATCCAGGATGAAACTTGCGTTCTTTGGCAACTACCTGTAATCTCTTCCCAGCTCCTTTATTCTCTTGTATTCCTCCTGTAGGACCTTCAACATATCCTCTTCTCCCTCACTTGTACAAATCTCGGGAGAATCCATGCAGCCTCCAGCTTTCCTCTGCTTCTTCTTATGTGTGACTTTCCTTATCTGATTCCTTGTCACCTCTGCATTCAGCTTGTGCCTTTGTTCATTCTCCAGTAAATATCCCCATCTTCTGATTCTGGATCCCTGTCTTTCGGCTGTTGCATGCTCATCAGTATGTCCTGGACATGGGCCTTTTTAGACTTTATTTAGCTCCCTCCCAGTGTCTTTTACACAATAATACATTGCGTGCCAGCACAGTACTGATGTCATATTTTTTTGATTTTATAGAATTCCCCTTCATTGGTCTCCACTCCCCACTGTTGCTCATCAGTCTGGTGTACCAGCTTCATTTGTATGATAGTCCAGCATTTTTTCTTTAGTTTTACTTCTGTTTACTCTACTGCCTATACCCCACTGCTCCTTTATTTCACATCTCTCTGTAAATGGTTGCTTAATTTTCCTTTGTTTCTCCCCGTACATTCCTTTTCATGCCCCCCAGTTGTTACAGTTCTTATTTATTGTTCTAAGACTTGATCATTAAACTTATGTTTACTGCAGTTTGTTGCACATCAATAGGTAATTATGAAAAATACATTGCTTTCCTTGGAGATCTGCCCCTTTGCCTTCCTCCCCCAGTGCATTACCCATTATTGCTTTGGGAATCTATTCAATTTATCTTTTTGGTTGTAAAATGTTTATGTTGTGTTTCCTGGCTGAGTTTCATAAGATAAAAGACCTGTTTCATTTAATACATCTTTCCTGCACTGTTTGCAGTCACATGCCTTTCAGTGTCCATTCCTTCCATGTATTTATTCTTTCTTTCTTTCTGTGGTCACTTTCAGTCCTTCTATAATCCTGTGTTCCAACTCTTTCATTTTTCAGTCCATTACAAATATTTCTATCCAGCTTGTTTGGTCTTTTGTTTGTCCAGCAGTTTACTTCTGAGTCACCTGAACCATCTGGCACATCATTCTCCCATCTCCTTACAGCTGTCCTTTGTCTGTCTCTACTACTGCTTATTTCTCAGGTTTGCACCTAAATCTTCAAAGGGAGAGGATTTTTGTTTTTCTCTCCCTTTGATACATCTCTCGCACTTTTTCTCTTTCATCTTTTTGTCTCATTCCCCATCTCCTTGAAGTTGCTTTTGTGGTTTATTTCCTGCTTATCTCTTTTACTGGCATCTAACCCTTCTGGACTTCCTGTTTTTGTATTTTTCCCTGTTTGGTTTTTAGCATTGACATTGCACATCCTCCTGGTGACTCTGTGTTACTTGTTCAGCATCTAAGGTTGCTCTCTACATCCCTGCCTGACTGATGATTCAGATTTTCACTGCCTGGGTTGTTTCAGCTGTTTGTGATATCTTTGTTTAAACTTTTGAAAATTCTCCATATTGAGTAGCTTAAACAATTCCCCTTCCTGCTGTACTTCCAGATTTCCAGGGTATTCAACCAAGCAGATGTTCCATTAATCTGAAGTTCATTTAATACCTCCAGCATAGCTTTATTTTTCCTATAGAGTGTTCTTGAATAATCCTCAACCAGTTTTATGAACATTCCAGTAAACAGGATAAATCTAAGTCTTTTTGCTCACCTTATTATTTCCTTTTTCACAGCAAAAAAAATTTGAAGCATGCCAGAATATGACTGGGTCTGATTTCTACTGCTGTTTGCTGCCACCCCACTCTGTATGTCTTATCTATTGCTGCTTCTTGATTTCCTGTTATCACAAATCTGTCATGTAATAGCTGCATCACAAATTGCTCCAGTTCGCTGTTACTCTTTTTTCTCTCATTTATTCCAGTTATGCTGATGTTATCCTTCTTAAACAATTTTCACAATCATCCTTATTTTCCACCTGTCTTTTTATTATATCTTTTAGTTCCTATATACTGTAAATCTAATCCTGCAGCTCAACTTTCATTTTTGCTTTACCTTGTTTCAGATCTTTCAACTTCCCTTGTATCTTTTTTTTTTACTTCTGCTGTTCTTCTATTGATTGTTTCAAGGAATTCCTATCTAGAACTACTGTGATTACCTTCCCAAACAAACTGCATGGATGTTCATCTTTATTTTGTAGCTTTAAAAGCAGCCATCAGTTCATCCATTTTCTCATGTTAACTGATCTTTCCTTCTGGTTGCCTTTTCTCTTTGAGAACACTGTCTGTATCCAAATTAAGTTTCTACAGGCCCCATCCAGAGCTTTCGGCTTAGGCAGCCATCTTGGCTGGGCTCACTAGCACCCCTCTTTGTGGTTATGACACATTCCTTGTTGTAGTAGGACACTATACCGGCATTCACAGTCTCCTCACTGGCCCTAGATGTGGGTTGGGTTGAGCTTGGCGAGTGGCTAGATCAGATCTGGTAGACCCAGTAACAAGGAGAGGAGCTGGTGGCAGCTGATGGAGGTAAAACAAAATAAATAAATCTTCTAATATGTTCATATGAATAACCCTCCTATTATGGCAAGTAAGGGAGTAAGGTCACTTGTATAGGCCACATACAGCATATGTTCAGAAAGCAGTCTTGCAAAATGTCAGATGTCAAATAATCAAACTCACACCCTTGAAAGGCCTTCAAACAAACTATCAAAAAGGCAAAAGCTATCAAAAGATGTCTCTTCTACCTAACTATCCAAACTAAGTTTGGATTAGGCCAACAACTATTTCTTGCTGATTATAAAAGGTAACCTATTTGACTTCCTACCAGCCTGGCAATGGAATGTATTACTCAGTAAATACACTCTACAAAAGGCTACATTAACCAACAAATTATTGTTTTGAGTTTTGAATAAATGTCCACCTTTATTAATTCCAGTACTAACACAGAACACCTTAATATAAATATCTTTATAAAGCATTATCAATTCACCTCTTATAAGCCAATAACTTATAGAATACAAATATATAATTTTCAACCTCTTATTATAAACATACCCTCTCATACCAGAAATTTGCCTAGTAAAAAAATAGAAACCTTTACAGCCTCTATATTTGGGTACTGCTATAAGAATAAACTGCATCCACATTATCTATAACAGGCTGCATAATAGATTTGTAAATAAGCCAAAAATGTATCTACTAGTATTAGTTCTTAATATGTTACCCAATTCATAATAGCAATCTTTAATTGTGCATAATAAGTTATTACTAAAATTAAGCCTATAATCAATAACAACACCTAAATCTTTAACATTAACCTCCTCCAAAATGATGCCTTTCGTTGCATAAGGATAGCATGGGTTACTCCCCCAAAATGCACAACCTTAGTCTTTTTCACATTAAATTCCATATAATTCTCCATTGTCCATTGATAAAGTCTATTCAAAAGACTTGAATACCCTAATGGTTTTAAATAGAATGTTAAACCATTGATAATCTTGAATCATTGTCATGTTTACAAATCCAAATGTTGTGCAGTAGGAAAACTAAACATAAAAATGGTCAACAATACAAAGTAAAGCACTGATCTCTGCAGGATTCCACAGTTGAAAACCTTCTTGTTTTCAGTGATATTTGCACACTCTCAGTCCAGAAAACTCTTTTATTCAATACATTTCTTACCCATCTTACTACAAAGCTTTTACTCTTATAATCAATAAAACTAGAATCATCTTATGTTGAGCAGGGTCAAAGACCTTACTTAAATCTAAAAAGACAGAATCAATAGTGAATCCAGCACCCAGAGATTTCAATACATTCTAATAAAAAGATAATGCATTTGTAACACATGACCAAACCTATCAAAAACATGTTGGTACATATCCAGCAGATATAAAAAATTATCATAATATATTCTGAGATAATTTCCTCATAATGTCTCCCCAAAAAGCAAATCAAGCTGACAGGCCCAAAATTATCAACATCTGTCAAATAACCAGCCTTAGGAACAGGGATTACCAAAGCATCCCTTCAAGCAGATGGCACAAATCCCATTTCAAGGGACTATTGAAACAAATATAATAAGCAATGAACTATACTCTTCATTATATTAACTAAAATAGACCCATTCAATCCATCTGAACCAGCAGAAGTGTTTTGCTTTATAATTTACATACATTTTCAGTTTGATGAAGTGTTAAAATAGGGCACTCATCAATCAAGCTTGTTTCATCTACAACATCAGATTTTCCCTCAGGTCCAGGCTAAATCATTTTATCCAAACAGATCATAGGTAATATATTAGTTTCATTAACTGGACATCCATTATGAACAAGATATGGATATATCTGACATTCTTTTCTATGAAAATTCATGTGCCTAAAAATGCCTTTTTGTTATCTGACAAGCCAGATTCAATTCATATTTACTTCTGTAAGATCTCATACCTCTTCTAAAATACATACATAGCTTTTTAACCTTACCTTAGTCTGCTTACTAAATTTTTTTATTTCCTCAATATATTTTCTTCTTGGATACTTCATCATTTGTTAAATTTCACCAAAGAAATGTATATTTATTAGAATTCTTCCAGGCTAAAGGAACATAGCCATCATTTATCTACTGTAAAAAAAATCTTAAAAATTATTCTTTGCAATCTCAACACTCACATGGCACATTGTTTGCTTCTAATCCCGATACTGTAACTTCAGATTTATCAGCTCATAATTATCTCTATAATAAATATTACGCATTTCTATATCCCAATTAAGCAAATTGTTTTACATAAAAAATTCCACTTAAAACTCAAATGAACAGACCAACCTATTTTTCTTTGTTGAACATCCAAAATTATCTTAAATATTCTTAACCCATACCACTTCTAAAATTTTCTCATTACAAAAAGTTTCCCCAACTAAAATTTTCTCATTACAAGAAATTTCCCCAACAAATTAGGAGTACCTACTTTCTAAATGCACATTAACTAATTTATACATTACACTTCAAGAGTTAGACTTATATTCCCACTTCACATTTGGATAATTAAGAACTTCTAAAATAACATCATAACCATTCAAAAACAGGAAGACAAAACCTCTGTGAAACCATACAGTTCATCAGAATTCTGGTTTGGTGGCCTATAAAATTATCCCCAACATTATTGATGATTTAGCACAATCATGTTTGTAAATAATGGTAGAACTGAGTTTATTGTTTATATAAATAGACACACTTCACCCCATTTTACGCCCACCACCTTATGATGTCCTTTATAACCTCTAAAAGACAATGGTCCATAACTATCAGAAAACCAAGTTTCAATCGCAAAAGTAATATCTAACACATCTATATATCATCAACTTATATATAATGTAATTAATTCTGTACATACTAAGTTACCTGAACTTGCATACCTTCTATGTCTCTGTCTGATCACCATTGCCTGAACATCCTTAGATGTGGTTTAAACTCCTTGTTTATTATTGTACATTCTTGTATTATATACTTGTCAAGTAGTAGATAGCGGAGCTTTTCTCCCCGGGCCTCCACTGAAAATGGACATGTATCCAGTTGGACTAGCCCGGTTAACAAATGTAAAATAAATAAATAAAATAAATAAAATCTGCATTAGCTCTAGCCTATAAACTGGCTATTTTTTTATTTAAATTTCTAGCATTACACAAGAACAAATTATAAATATTGTCTTCTCTCTTTGCCTTACATTCTTTGATTGAATCTCTATAAACAATTTATCCATGTGTCTATAAATTTTATTCAATAGAATCCTATTACCACGATGATTCAAATAAAAGCTATCACTAGCAAAATTAAAAGCAACTCTGTTCACTCCAGGAGGTAGATTGATATCTTCTCCTGATAGAATTAATAAACATCTGAGCAACCATTGTTAATTCAAAATCAAATGTTGGTGTTAGAATAACATTACAAAATACAAGATTAAAGCCCTCCATTTTACCCAACTTGATAATTGACTAAGCATACCCAGCAAACTGTTGAAAATTCACCTCCTTAACATCATTAACCCCTACCACAACTATCACTTCATCATATGTTTTTTTTTCCTAATTATAAAGTTTAATCATCCATCTCCAGACATCCCTAATACTACAGCCGGTAAAAAGGAAACAGTAATATATTCCTTATTTCTATTTGGCACTATATTTCTTGTATACATAGCTATGGAGTCACCAATTACTAACAAATGCTTACTATTCAATCCTCATCATCAATCTCCTTCACTAAATTCATCTTATCTATAAGGCCCTTCTTTTTACCACTTCAAAACAGACTGGATTTATACAACCTTCTACAGCACTTTGCATAATAATCTTATCCCCCAAATGAGCTCTCTCATCCCCTTTACAGTCTGATGTCTGCTACAGGAAGATCTGATAAATTACATTCCTCAGTAACAAAACACACTGTCCACCAGATTTACTAAGCTTCTGTACAGGACTAGCTTATTCCTGCACAGAAGTGCCCATTTAGGATCAGGATGGCAGCGTGCCATTCATATTAATAAGGCATGCTGCCCGAGCTCCTAGGCTTACAAGTGCAGGGGGCATGTCTGAGAGCAGAGCTCTCGGAACAGACATGCCCCTGCAATGTAGAATAGCAGATAGTGGTAAGAAATGAGTGAGACCGCTCATAGGTTTCCGCATATTCCCGCCAACAGTCCCCCATGTGTACAACAGCAACAGTACATATAAATTAAATAAAGAAAGCCTTTTAGTTCTTTTTTTTTTTTAATTTGAGTACATCTAACCATAGGTGCGCAAATGTGCCCATCGCTTAGCTATGGTTAATGCAGTTTTAAAGGCTGAAGAGGATAACAAGGAAGATATATGCAAATGAAGCAGCATAGCAATAGTGTAGTGGGCAGAGCATTCGCTTAACGAACAGGCATTCCCGGTTCGAGTCCCACTGCAGCACAATGCATTTTACATGGCAAAGCATTGTTATGAGTAATATTTATGTTGCATAACCCACTAAGTAACATATTTTCATGAACTGGAGTACTGCAGTAAAAGAACATGTGAGGTGTCAGTGTCATAATGAATAAGGCACTAGTAAGCAGGTTTAAGCACAAATAAGTAGTAGTAAGCATATGTAAGCACTAGTAAGCATGTTTAAGTGTGTTTGCACAGTGGTAAGCACTGCCTACACAGATTAAGCAATGTAGAAGCTAACTGAGTATAAGAAACTGTAACCGGACGTTAGCAGTGCTTACCTCTGCGCAAACCCATGCAAACCCGCTTACATCTGCTTTAAAATGCCTTAATCACTCTGTATCCAATGGCCCATGTTCTGCGCAGAACCAACCTGTACACTACAGTTACAGTAGTTAAAAACTAAAACATCATAGCAGTACATAAGACTGAGGTTTCAACAAAAAATCCATAGGAAAATCAAACTGAACATGTGAAAGGAATCTATGTACAGTGTGATGTTGTATAACCTGCTACATAACATAAATATGTGAACTGGAGTACTGCAGTAAGGCCAGATGTGCGGTGTTATTGCAATAAAGTGTTGAAGTCCCCAGGACCCCATACAGTATACGTACACATGACTCACATATACCAGACACATATATAACATGTAATGAATAATAAAGCAATGCCAAAAGGAAAATATAATGCAAATTAAATATTAAGTAATGCTAAGCATTGCACAGTTTAGCTTTGTTGGTGTAAGCAATGTGTAGGCTGGCTAACTCAATCTGTCCAGTGGTATACCCCTTTAAGCAATGCCAACATTAGGTAAGCAGGTGCGCCCATAGCTTAGCATTTTCAAAACTGTCCAATCATGGGTAAGTGCAGGAAACTGGGTGTATTTAAACCCCACAGGCATGAATACTTCCCATACCTGGTTGCAGCTCCCTACTGTAGGCAGAATGGTTGGAGTTGGGGAAGGCATCTAATTTAGAGCACAGCGCTGGGGCACCCAGGAGTCCAGATTCATGGTATGGCTCCTGGTAAAACACCATGAACAGAGACTACTGCAGGGCTAGTACCAAGGCTCTCAGTATAAAGTGGAGGCCTGGGACAGTCTCGCCCGTGACCTCACCAGTGCCACTGGTATCCCCCGGATTGGTGAGCAGGTCAGGCATCACCATGCTGACCTGAAGTGGTGGAGGGGGTATCTCTTGGAGCAGTGGATGCAAGAATCAAGTTAGATGGCCGATGCCCCAGCACTAAGTACTCATTCTACTACATAGATAATGATTGCCTAGCTTGTGTATACTGTGGATAGGTAATGGCTAAATATCACTGTATTTCTCTGACAGCTGCAGATGAATGGGCTGCGAACCAGGAAGTCCATGCTGCTAGGCTGCAAAGGCTGCATCACGAGGCAGGTAAGTAATAATCTTGCATGTACTGTCATAAAAAACAAATATAACAGTTCTAGAAAGTGTTGTACCAGTATAAAATGTATTCTTTATGGGATGTAATGAATAAACTACTAGACAATGTGTAAGGAAGACTGTCATATAGGTTGTGTGTAAATAAAGGTGTAATATCTTGTGAATAAAAGTATAACCCCTGGAGTGCTTGTGTACATTCTGCATTCATATGTTGTTGTAGTGCTGCATTCTATAAATAGTACTGTTGTAATAAGCAGTGTTCCCACACTGTTGAACACAGTTAAAATGTGTAGGAAGTTCAGTATAACAATGTTGGAAGTCCCAACAGGTCAATCATATTGTATAACTGAGGGAGACTTAGCCAGAAAACATTAGAACACTTCACACCAATTCCCTGATAGCGCAGTGTATTGTGATTTCAGCTATAATATTTTTTCCACACACAGCAGGGGTTTGAATCCCAGGAGTGGTAGTAAGTTGTATGCATAATCATACCCCATAACTGTACAAAGTTTGTGAGAATGTTCAGATAGAAAGCTGTATGTATAATTAGACCCAACAACAGTACAGAATTTGCTAGAATGTTGAGATAGTAAGCTGTAAGCATAATCATAACCATCAACTGTACAGACTGTGGCAGAATGTTCAGGTAGTAAGCTGCATGCATAGTCATACCCCTCAACTGTTCTGATCTGTCCAGCATGTCCAGATAAATGGCCCAAATCTGCTGCCTGGTAACCTGTTCCCCTGACAAATCATTGTGAAGATCCAAGAAATGTAGGCAGCTTCTGCTGATATACAACTGATAGTCAGACCTGTACATAGTCAGATAATGTATATGAAAACAAACCTGTCATTGTAGCATCTCATCCAAAGTGTATGACAGCTATTCTCAAAATATGTCACATTAACACCTGCATCCTGTCAAGTCAAGACCAGAGTGTGTGCAATAAGAGATTGTTAGGCATGTGTATAACATCAACATGGAATCTGGGAGTATGTGTAGAATTTGTCAGGTAGTGTTAACAATGATATTCTCAACAGCTATACCAAGTAAGAGGTGTAGACTGTAGGTACAACACAGTTCACTTATATATTTGTCTACAAGCATGGAATCTGGGAGTATGTGTAGAAATTGTCAGGTAGTGTTAACAATAATTTTCTCAACAGCTATACCAGGTAAGAGGGGTAGACTGTAGGTACAACACAGTTCACTTATATACTTGTCTACAAGCATGGAATCTGGGCTTATGTGTACAAATCGTCAGATAGTGTTAATGATTTTCTCAACAGCTATAACAGGTAAGAGGTGTAGACTATACATAAGACACAGTCCACGTATATACTAATCTACAAACATACCATTGTACAAAGTAAGGACATTGGGTAGTGTAATGATACATGTAAGGGACAGATCACTGCAGTGACTAAGAAAGTAGTGAAAACTACAGGGAAATATTAGTTGTTAATTGACCTCTCTCTCTCACCCCCACCATATGTGCGACAATAACCTAATTACACACCTCAATGGGTACGTGTACACTCCAAACTTTTGTTGGGATATATGTCCTATTGGTTTATAAATATTCACATTTGGTTCTATGCATGTGCCATATGGGTGGCCTGTTGCCATCAGTGAAACCCGCATGCTGTTGTAATGGCCACTGTTGTCCCATATATGCATGCGTTCTGCTCGCTCTGCAACTGTTGTAAATCTGGTGTCTTGGGTTAATGGGAATACCTATGCATGCTGTTATAACTAATTCTGAATGCTGTTGACTATTACTAACTGATATCTTTCTTAAAACTGCAACACCATAGCTCGTATGGGAAGGCCGGTCCCAGCGGACCCACCTGTCTACACCTCAGCTGGCCATGGCAATGAGCACCAGCACATCTGGGGCCCAGCCTGGGACCTCCCCCTCAGTTGGCCCTGCACCACCATTGGGTTGAACTGCTGTGCAGGGGAGTGGTGGTGGAGAGGTACCTGTCACCTCTCATCAGGTCCAGGCCATGGTGTGTAGCGAGCTCAACAAGAAGATACAAGATAAGCATGGTGCAGTTAGAGGGTGAGCCTGCCCTCCTACCCAGCCCTCAGCACAGCCACCTTTGGGGCTGTGAAGGTGCAGTGGTGACTGCCCATGGGTCGGGACCTCAGTCCCACTGTTTCCATTTGGGGGCTCATGGACTTGTGACTTCCAAACACCCCTCCCCATCCAAGGTTTGTACCCCCCACATGTGTCATATACTGCCCCTGTATGCATCTTGTTTGTCTTGTCTGTTAACCTACCCAATATATCTCCCCAAATATACCTACTACCCCTCCCCAACATCCCACTCTCACCTGAAAAAAAAAGGGCAATCTGTTCCCCCCCAAAAATCTCACCCCATACATAGCTGCCCATTTTGCACACATGTCCAATGGACACATGTAATCTAGTATAATTGGCATCACAACTTATTATTGTTGTCCTCACCCTCACCCAGGGGTTTGAGTGTCCAAATCTACCTCCAAATTCAGTGTATATGCACAGCTGTTGCTGTAGAAGAAATGGGTAGCTATGGACCTTCCCTACACCCTTCCTGCACATCCCTGGCTATTTTCCCTGCTGTGACTAAATGGATGGCTGAAGTGAATGAGCACAACTAGTACCAAAACATACCTCAGCTCAAGGCCCCAATAAAGGCTATCCCTCCAAATAGTGTAGAACACAAATCGCTGCAGTCCTGTTAATTTAAAAGCAGGTTTATTCCAAATCCAAATCCAACACAGAGACAAAAAAAAAAAATGATTAAGCGCTTTCATTTCCCTCCGGAAACTTAATCAGAATTTCATAGTGACATCATCCCAACCCTTAAATAATGGGAAAATCACCTCCATTGGATGACCAATTAATAATTTAAAATAACAGGCAAACAAATAAATGTAGTATATATATATATATATATATATATATATATATATATATATATATATATATATATATAAAATATTACATAGTAAACAGCCTGTAAAAACTCATTAGATGTATATGTATTAATTCATGAATAAAAATGCATATAAATAAATATATATAAATATAAATATGGATGTAAAATCTTGTGTATAAAAAAAAAATATATATATAAAAATTATTCATTCAGCAAATGTATCACAAATTCCTTAAAAAACACTGAAAATATATATTCATCCTAAGGAAACATAAAAAGAAGTTTTATACTTACCATAACATTCCATGTTTTTAGTCCATCTCGCCTATATTCTTGCTGGATGGCTCGGAGCAGATATTCGGCTCCGACTCAGCCGATAATAAAGCTCAAGAGCTTTTACTGGCTCGAGGCTAGCCCCTATCCCATGGTGCCTCACGGCAATTCCCCAGATCTAATTTGCAAGAAAGCAATAAATACCTATCAGGTAAGAATAAGAAAGAAGCTGTATAAATATAGTAAATGATTAGAAATATAATCCATTCCATGTGGACAATAAAAGAACAATGTCAGGCAGCACCAAATAAGGTCCACCAGATCCCCCAGAAACAGGAAGGGGGTTGGATGGAGGGATGCAAGAATATAGGCGAGATGGACTACAAACATAACTTTTTTTATGTTATGTAGTCCGATCTTGCCAAAATTCTTGCTGGATAGGACAGCGTCCCTAGCACCTTTATCCCATGTGGCTCAAGCGAAGAGACTCTTCAGCACAGTGGATCCAAAGAATGACCTGTCCTGGGAGGCCAAATCCAATTTGTAATGAGTAACAAACATATGTGGTCTTGCCCAAGTAGCTGCTGCACAAATAGTATCAACTGGGTGCCTAGATCTAAAGGCACATGAAGTAGCTACAGCCCTATTGGAGTGACCTTTAGCGTTGACAGGTAATTCTCTACCAGCTTGTTGATAAGCAAAGGATATGCAATCCGAAAGCCATTTGAAAAGAGTAATTTTAGAAACAGGCTAGCCTTTCCTTTTGTCAGAAAAGCAAACAAAAAGTTGATCAGATTTCCTGAATTCTTTAGTCCTGTCTATATAAAACCTGAGTATCCTATGGACATCTAGCTGGTGTAGTCTGTACTCTGATTTATTAAAGTGGCTTGGAAAAAACACAGGTAGCTCAATGGTAGTATTTGGATTGTGCTCTGAGCATACTTTAGGAAGAATGGAAGGGTTTGTCCTGAGAGAGACTCTATCCTTGTGAGAGATAATATAAGGAGGTCAAATAGTTAGAGCTTGTAGTTCTGAAACTCTCCTAGCAGATGTTATGGCTACCAAGAACAAGGTTTTCCATGATAAAAATTTTAAGTCAGATGACGAGGATGGCTCAAAGGGTGCAGACATCAAAGATGAGAGGACTAAGTTTAAGTCCCAGGCTTCTAAGGCTTGTTTTATTGGGGTCCTAAGAAGAGCTCCTTATAAGAAAGTTTTACACAGGGAGTGCTGCATGACTGGATTTCCCATGAAACCAAAATGGAAATTGCAAATGGCAACTAACTGAACTCTACTGTAGCGGCTGCCGCTCCTTCATGAAAAATCATTGTTAGGAAGGATAAAATGGATTTTAATGGAGCTGTACATGGATCTAAGCCCTGATTTGTAGCCCAAAGGGAAAACCATTTCCATTTGCTAGAATATAGTTTCTGAGTGGAAGGTTTATGGGATGAAATTAGGATGTGTTTGACCACTGAGGATAAGGGCATACACCTGGCTATTCGTGGAATTGGAGCAGCCATGCTGTCAATTTGAGGGTGTGGATGGAGGGATGGAACTGCCCCAATTGATGAATCAGGAGATCTGGAGATGGGTTCAGAATCCATGGTTCTTTCAAGAGGTAGGGCCCCAGGAAAGGAAACCAAACTTGTCAAGGCCAGTAAGAAGCAATGAGGATCAAGGAACTCCTCAACTGTCTTGCTTTCTGTATTACTTTAGGGATGAGTGGAAAAGGAGGAAAGGCATAAAGAAGTCCCGGGGGCCATTCGTGAACTAGATCATCCCTGGCTGACATCCCCGGATGGGGAATGAGGGCAAAGTGGCTGCTGTATTTGGTGTTCAGGTGAGTGGCAAATAGATCGCTAGCAAGGCTGGCCCCATCTGTGAAAGATCTCTTCCGCAAACATTGGATTGCTTTCTCTTGGGGAGGAACAAGTGGACAACCTAGGACAAGTTGTTTCGTCTGTAACCACCATGTCAGATCCTTTTTGCATGTGTTTGTTATTAATATCTGGTGAGACAATGGAAGGTCTTGCATTGACCATTGTGCAAATAGAATCCATTGGAGAATCCTCATGTGTAGGCAAGCAAGAGGAACTAAAAGGATGGCCATAGTCCCTAAGGACTTGAAGGACTACTCTGGCCTGGACTCTTTGTTTGTTTAGTAAGGATCTGACCTGACTGCATAGAGAATCCACTCTTTCCTGTGTTAGCTTTACTGACATGGTGGTTGTGTCTATTTCTGAGCCTAAATATACAATATGCTGTGAGGGAGATAAAACTGACTTTTGCAAGTTGACAATGATGCCTAGACTGGCACTCAAGGATAGAGTCTCATACCTGGTCCTTATGAGGTGATGTTTGGTGGTAGCAGTGAGGAGCCAGTCGTCTAGGTATGGAAACACCTGGAAGCCTTGACCTCTCAGGTGAGCCATTACCACTGCCATGCATTTGGTAAACACTCTGGGGGCTGTAGTGAGGCCAAAGGGCAGTGTTCTGAACTGAAAATGACTGGCTCTCAGCCGGAAGTGTAAGTGTCTCCTGGGGTGCCTTTCCATTTTGATGTGGTAGTATGCATCCTGGAGATCGATTGGGCACATCCAGTTGTCTTTCCCAATAAAGGGAAATATCGACTGCAGAGTGACCGTTCAAAACTTTGATTTTCTTACATGCTTGTTGAGTCTGCTGAGATCTAGAATTGATCTCCAGTCCCCTGTCTTTTTTGAAACTAAAAAGAATTGAGAGTAAGTTCCGGATCCTAATTGCTCTGTGGGGACTTCTTGGATGACTCTTTTTTGCAGCAACGAGATGACCTCCGATGTTGCACTGTCTAGTTGGATGGGTGGTATGTCTGGAAGAAACCGAATTGTTGGGGGTTCAGAAATAAAGGGAATCAGGTAACCTCTGGATATGATTGTGTGTACCCAATGATCTTGAGTGATAGTTAGCCAAGCACTTGGGTACAGTGATATACGAGCCCTGACTCTCTCCAGAGACAGACAGTCGGGCAACCCCTCAGGGTCAGTGGAAGGGGTGATCAAAGAAAGCTTCTCTGTCTCCCTGATGTTGCGGACCTCCTCTGCTGCGAGGCTGGCATCTTCCATTATATCATCCCCCTCTGCCTCTGGGGGAGGGTTGACCTTGTGCCTGAGGAAAACCTTTTTGAGATTTGCGGAACCACATTTTCTCTCCTGTATTACCCTTGGGATAGCATCTGGATGGGAGAGAAAAACAGACTCCAATGGCAGATAAGGTTTTCCCTTCCTGCTCGCACCTAGTCAAAGTCTCTTTCACTTGGGGTCAAAAAAGAGATGAACCATCAAAGGGAACATTAGTGAAGGAAGACTTGAAGGATTCCTTAAAATTACAAAGACACATCCACAAATGCTTCCTGAGGGATATTCCTGCTGTGGCTGCCCTACTTGCTCCATCTGCCGCATATGAGATCAGCCTCATGGAGGAGTTAGCTATGGAGGTAAGGGTGCAGAGCTGTATATAAACCTTATCCATGGAACCTGGAGCTACTGAACACTGTAGGGTATCTCCTAACTCTTTCAGGAGATCCCTCTGAAGACAAGTAAAATGAGTTGGGTAATTCAACGATCTTAATGTAAATGCTGCTGAAGAAAAAGTAAGTTTCCCATATACATCCATCGTCCTGGACTCCTTGTTAGGAGGCTGGATATTAGAAGACATCTCAGATAATTCCTTCTTGGTGGCCGCTGCTACCACCATAGCATCAAATGGAACTCCCTTACTAAGGAAAGACTTGTCCTCAGGTTCTGTCATAAATTTGTTTGGCCTCCTCAGGACAGCTTCCACTGAATCTGGAGAGGTCCATGCTTTCTGTGATATGACCCCCAAAAGTTGGTCATAAGGTGGTGTCACCCAGGAGGTGGAAGATCGGGAGTCAAAGGTCTCAAGATACACTGATTCATCCTCAGTAGGGTTAGAGGTCTTCCAATCACCCCTCTGTCTAACGATTTCTAGGATGTCAGAAAAGGAGACATCCTCAGAGGGGGATCTAGGGGACCAATCTGATTCCTCTAAATCAGTGTATGATGTGACAGACTCAGAGAGTCAACATGTTTCACTTTACATAGCCTCTTCCAAGGCAGCTCTCCAGTGGGATAATCTGGGGAGGTCTCGGAAGAGGAGGCACCTCCAATGGGGGCTACTTGGGCCTCTGCTTCCCTACACTGTGGGGGTAGCAGGGGGGAAGAGGTTGCTGCCTGCTACTGGTGGGACACAGGTTCCAAAGAAATGGCTTTGGCAGAGGATAAAGCCTTCTTGATAGTGTCAAAGGCCTTTCCCTTCCTCTCTGAAAAAGACCTCTGCTCCCAGGGGGCAGATGGTCAACTCCTAGCAAGAGGGAATGGCTCCAAAGCAGAGATGAGAGCTGAGCTGAGTCGAGCCGAGACTCAGAGAGGGAGGGTTGGTTCCAATGAGAACCCACAGTGACTGTCCTCCTCGGAGTCGACATGAGCGCATCGACTCCCAGAACCCTCGGCCCCAGACTGAGCCATCGAGGATAGAGTAATTGGCTCCAAGGAAACAGGTTGAATCCCCTGAGCCAAAGGATCAAAGAAAGAGGAACATGACATAATAGGCTCCGAGAGTGAAGCAGTCGGAGGAGGAACAGTGGTCGGTAAGGGGGTCAGCTCCGAGACCTTTGGGTCTGGAGGGGCCAATTTTCTAGCCAGAGCTGGGTCCGAATGCAACCTCTTCACCACCCTCTCGATGTCCTTATCTGATATGGTCCTGGAGGATCTGATGGAGACAGAAGGAGACATCCTTCTCTCCAAAATAGGAGATATCAGTGTAGGAGATACAGTCTCGATTTCGGGCAAAATTTCAGTACCGAAGACTGTCTCAAAATCAATGAAATTGACGGAACCAAAGATGAAGCAGAGTTGAACCGGAACTTCTTGGTTCCAACACTTTAGTCTTTTTGGTCGGCTCCAAAGCTGGGGCTGATGATTTTCTCTTTGAGGATTTTGGAGCTGTCTTACCAAGTTCCAGCTGTTCCTGGAAGGAACTGGTTATGGGACCCCTGTCAATGAGTTTTCTCTTCCTTTCATTCACAACTCTTGTGCTAAAAGCGTGACAGAAGGTGCAGGGCTCCTGTAAATGGGCTTTGCCAAGAAAATATACACAACTGGTGTGGGTGTCTGTAAGAGACATTTTCTGTGCACACCTATCACATTTTTTTAACCCCAAAGGGTGATAATCTTTGTGATCCTTATCTTTATCTTTAGACATTCTTAGATACTAAGACAACAAGATAATAACAGTAAAAGTATTAACAACAATAAAGTTGAGAAGATAAGTTTTTTTTTTTTTAACAGTCACACACACAGGGAGGAAAGGGCCTCTAACTTAAACGGGCACTACGGCCCTCTAACTTAAATGAGCTGTACAGTCCTAAGGGGGGAATAGGGGTTGAAAAACTTTCAAATAGAAAACGGGTAGAAAGGATTAAATATAGTAAAAAATCGTTTTACTTAGCCAATGAGCCAGTAAGACACAACCTCGAAGCTTTCGTGGCAAATGAGATCTGGGGAATTGCCGTGAGGCACCACAGGATAGGGGCTATCCTCAAGCCAGTAAAAGCTCTTGAGCTTTAATATCGGCCGAGTCGGAGCCGAATATCAGCTCTGAACACATACAGCAAGAATTTCGGCAAGATAGGACTACATAACATGAATGGTTCAATACATTTCATATACCCATAGAACAAATTTCACTACAGTTTTTCATCCTCCAATTTAAGAGCAGGTGCTAAAGAAATATGATTATTTAATCCGGGGAAGTTGCAGGCATCCAATTGCAGCTGCCAAATAAGTTCCCTAAATTCTAGCCTACTCTCCCAGTCACCACTCCTTTCATTCTTCTGTACATTCTCAGTAACCCAAAATTTGTAAACAGCATTGGGGCATTTTTTAATATATCTCGCTAGGGTATTAGTCTCCTTCCCCTTACCTACTTCATATATGTGTTCATAGACTTACTGTCTAAGGATAAGTTCCATCTTGCCAATGTAAAATGCCCAACATACAGTACAGTAGCCAATATAAATCACCCCTTTTGTGTAACAGGTGAAATGTCCTTTAGCTCTCATGGTGTATCCCCTAACTGTCAGCGTGTCACCCTCAGCTATAAATACACATTGGGGACACCTACCACATTTGTAGGTTTCCAACCTGGATGTAATGTTGGAAAATTCTTTATTCCCTTCCAATATTTGTTTTAGATTACGATTCCTCCTATAGCTAAATAGTTAAACAGCAGTGTATGACTGAAAACTTCCAGCTGGTTGGGCATTTTACCAAACATATCCCATATCCCCTTGATGGTTCTCTTTTACCAGTGAGTGTTTTGGTCATAGGTGACCACAAAGTAGGGATGTATTAATGGTAGTGTCAGTATCAGTAGTCAAAGAGTGTGACTGTCATTGGTTCTTGTTGTAGTGTTTGGGTCATCAACTCTAAGTAGACGTTTGTATCTATTGCTCCATTCATTCAGAACCAATTCTTTTAAAGGGGCTAATAAAGTATCTGGATAGCCCCTTTCCAAAAATAAAGTAGACACAAAATCTAGCTCCCCTGCCATGTCCGCCCTTTCTGAGGTTATTCTGGCCACCCTGATCATCTGTCCTTTAACAATATTCTCCTTTTGGAACTGTGGAGATATGCACTGGAAAAACATTCCTTCCTATAAATCCTAGACATAAATTTTCATTGTGTCAAATCCTTTACAATAGTGACATCCAAGTAATGTACAGTATTAGCCTCTACTGTGTAGGTGAATTCTAGAAAATCGGTAGTTCCATTTAAAAACTCCATAAATAATGCATTCAATTCAGGGGAACTTTTCCATACAATAAAAATATCATCAAAAAATGGTAATATTTCTGAATATTTTCCCCATATTGGGAGTTAAATACAAAATTTTCTTCCCAAAATAACATAACTATATTCGCAAAATAGGGGCACAAGATGACCCCATAGCAACGCCATCTAGTTGATGGTAATATTCACATTGAAAATATAGAAAATTATTTTTAAGAACAAGTTCCATATTCTCTAAAATAACCCTAAAATCAGTAGTGGTTAGGACATCAAAATCCATCAACTTATTTTCAAACCAATCCAACCCTATACTATGGGGAATAACCAAAAACAAATCTCCAACATCAATAGTTAAAAATACTAGACCAGGATCGAATTCCAGATTCCTCATTTTTTTCCAAGAAATCCCATGAGTCAACAAGTATATGAGGATGTCATTTATAAAAGGGTTTAAGTTTGGTATCAATAAAAATAGCCAATGGCTGGGTCTTAGACCCCTGGGAAGTAACAATAGGTCTAAGCGGGGGGTTTTGTGGATCCTTATCGATCTTAGGGATCCCAAATATACCTGGAATAAAAGGTTTCTCAACCTTAAACAAGTTAAATAATTGTAAGTCAATTAACTAAGATTGTCCTCTAAAATTAAATCCAGTCATCTGTATGCAATATTCAATTCATTCTTTGAAACAATGGTGTATCTTCCTTCCACATTCAACAATTCCATCATTTTTGCACTATACATCCAATTTTCCATCAGAACCACCCTTATCGGGTTTCATAACCCTTATTTCCTTCTTACCAGATAACAACTCCAGCACTAACATCTCCTCCCTTGTGAGATTATTATGACCAAATCTCCTATTTCTAAAAGACTTCCTCATTTCATATGTAACTTCTCCTTCTTCTTCTTCTTTCAGCTGCTCCTGTTAAGGGTCACCACAGCAGATCAACTGTTTCCATTTCTTCCTGTCCTCTGCATCTTGCTCTGTCACACCAACCACCTACATGTCCTCTTCTCACCACATCCATAAACCTTATCTTGGGCCTCCCTCTTTTCCTGTTACCTGGCAGCTTCATCCTTAGTATCTTTTCCCAATATACTCTGCATCCCTCCTCAGCACATGTCCAAACCAATGTAATCTTGCCTCTCTGGCTTTGTCTGCAAACCTTTCAACCTGGGCTGACTCTCTAATATACTTATTCCTAATCCTGTCCACCAAAGTCTCAAAATTCTGAATTTCCTGGTGTAATGGCGGATTGTAAGTACTCTTCTTTTAATTAAATTCCTGTTTGTAGTAGGATTTTGACCATCACCCAGTAAAACTTCCAAATTTAATTTCCTACTGAACATCTTAAGGTCCAAAATTGACCTAGCCATGTCCCCTCAGTTAGCGGGTACAAAGGTAAAACTCTTTTTGAAAAGACTAAAAAAATTTCTTATCTACTGTTAAATTACAGTAGTTATAAATGTGAAATCTGTCCTCAGTCACTATTTCTCTTAGGGGAGCATTGTCGGGTCTACCTACCCCCATATCATTGTGAAGTATTTGTTCTAAGTCAAAATTAATATCAGGATCCTATTCAACCTCATTGGGAAGTAGACTGGCATAAATATAGGACCCTTCTCCATTAATAATAGCCACAGTGTTCAACGTGGGTGCATTGGTTGGAACCGCTGATTCCCCTTGTGTTGTGGTGGAGTCCCCCTAGTTGCTTGAGCATAAGAGGGGTGGAATTGCTGATTCCTGATCCTTTCAGACTTCCAGACACCCCTTCACCTAAAGGGACATCATATGCTTCCCCCTGTCTTTCTTCATCACCAACCTCCATAAATTGAGTGGATTGTTTATTACCCCAAGAATTCCTATGGGCAATAGAAGGATAGGAATTGACCCTACTCTGTGTTCCAAGCACATATGCAGTACCATTCCCATATTCCCTATTATCCCTATCCAGCTTGGACATTTTTCTAACATGATTCTTTTTCATAGTCTTGTCAGTATCCCGCAAAACCAGTAAATAGTCTCTCTTGAACTCATTGACTGAAAATAAAAGGTCATTCTGTATCTCATAGTTCAGAACATCAATTTCCGTTTTTAGTTGGTTAATAATACCATCTTTATTACTGACCATAGCCTTCATGATAGCAATGCCACAATCATTAAGAATGTTAACTATTTCCTTAAAAAATTCTGAATCAAAAACAATGTTATTAGGGAACTTAGAAAGCCTAATTCCCTTAGGTACATGCTTCCGTGTAATACATTCATTGAAAAATGAAAATAATTTGCTAGAATGTTCAGACAGTAAGCTATAAGCATAAGTATAATCATAACCATCAACTGTACAGACTGTGGCAGAATGTTCAGGTAGTAAGCTGTATGCATAGTCATACCCCTCAACTGTTCTGATCTGTCCAGCATGTCCAGATAAATGGCCCAAATCTGCTGCCTGGTAACCTGTTCCCCTGACAAATCAGTGTAATGATCCAAGAAATTTAGGCAGCTTCTACTGACATATAACTGATAGTCAGACCTGTACATAGTCAGAGAATGAATATGAAAACAAACCTGTCATTGTAGCATCTCGCCCAAAGTGTATGACAGCTATTCTCAAAATATGTCACATTAACACCTGCATCCTGTCAAGCCATGACCAGAATGTGTGCAGAAACAGATTGTTAGGTATGTGTATAACATCAACATGGAATCTGGGAGTATGTGTAGAATTTGTCAGGTAGTGTTAACAAAGATGTTCTCCACAGCTATACCAGGTAAGAGGTGTAGATTCTAGGTACAACACAGTTCACTTATATACTTGTCTACAAGCATGGAATCTGGGCTTATGTGTAGAAATCATCAGGTAGTGTTAACAATGATTTTCTCAACAGCTATAACAGGTAAGAAGTGCAGACTATACGTAAGACACAGTCCATGTATATACTAATCTACAAACATACCATTGTACAAAGTAAGGACATTGGGTAGTGTAATAATACATGTAAGGGACAGATCATTGCAGTGACTAAGAAAGTTGTGATAACTACAGGGATATATTAGTTGTTAATTGACCTCTCTCTCTTACCCCCACCATATGTGCTACAATAACCTAATTACACACCTCAGTGGGTACTTGTACACTCCAAACATTTGTTGGGAGATATGTCATATTGGTTTATAAATATTCACATTTTGTTCTATGCATGTGCCATGTTAAAATACTCCCATATTGGTGGCCTGTTGCCATTAATGAAACCTGCATGCTGTTGTAATGGCCACTGTTGTCCCATATATGCATGTCTTCTGCTCGGTCTGCAACTGTTGTAAATCTGGTGTCTTGGGTTAATGGGAATACCTGCGCATGCTGTTATAACTAATCCTGAATGCTGTTGTCTATTACTAACTGATATCTTTCTTAAAACTGCAAAACCATAGCTTGTATGGGAAGGCCGGTCCCAGTGGATCCACCTGTCCCACCTCAGCTGGCCATGGTACTGGGCACAAGCACATCTGGGTCCCACCCTGGGACCTCCCCCTCTGTTGTCCCTGCACCACCTTTGGGTGGAACCACCACAGGGGATGGGGCTCAGCCCCCCTGGGAGTGGGGGTGGAGAGGTACCTGTCACCCGCCATCAGGTCCGGGCTATGGTGCATAGTGAGCTTGACAAGGAGATTCAAGACAGGCTATGCCAGCGTGAGGGCCGCATGGTGCAATTAGAGGGTGAGCTTGCCCCTCCTACCCAGCCCCAGCACAGCCACCTTTGGGGACATGAAGGTGCAGTGGTGCCTGCCCATGGGTGGGGACCTCAGTCCCAATGTTTCCATTTGAGGGCTCATGGGCTTGTGACTTCCAACCACCCCCTCCCCATCCAAGGTTTTTACCCCCCACATGTATCATATACTGCCCCTGTATGCATCTTGTTTGTCTTGTCTGTTAACCTATCCAACTTACCTCCACAAATATACCTACTACCCCTCCCCAATATCCCACTCTCACCTGAAAAAAAAGGGCAATATGTTCCCCCCCAAAAAAATCTCACCCCATACATAGCTGTCCATTTCGCACACATGTCCACTGGACACCTGTAATCTGGTATAATTGGCATCAAAACTTATTATTGTTTTCCTCACCCACACCCAGGGGTTTGAGTGTCCAAATCTACCTCCAAATTCAGTGTATATGCACAGCTGTTGCTGTAGATGAAATGGGCAGCTATGGACCTTCCCTACACCTTTCCTGCACACCCCTGGCTATTTTCCCTACCATCTTTCCCTCTTTGTGCTCCTTTTATCACCACTTTCCTATCAACACCTTTTTCTTTTAAATAAATTAGCATGGGGGAAAGCGGGTTTAAGCCTGTTTGCTCAGAGGTAAGCAATGCCTACACATGTTAAGCAATTTAGAAGCTGAGTGTAAGAAACTGTAACCGGAAGTTAACAGTGCTTAGCTCTACACAAACCAACTTACAACTGCTTGAAAGTGCCTTAATTACTCTGTATCCAACAGCCTGTGTTCTGCTCAGCAACATCTCTGCAAAGCTCGAACCCAAGACCCTGCATATCATAGACAAAGTGATTTACCACTAAGCCATGCCACGTATATATAAAGCTGATGTTTTCAGAAACATAACATCCAGCCCAGTCATGCAACAGTACAGAGAATGTATACCTACATCTAGACGCATGTGTGTGTGTAAATATATTAATATCTAAACAGATACAACATATATATATATATATATATATATATATATATATATATATATTTAGAAATATATACATATATATAAATATATATGAACATATATACATGCAAATGCCTACATTGACATATATGTCTCCACCTACATGTCTACATATACACAGCAAGTTACATGTATGTAAGCAAATATATAGCTATGTAGGTATATACGGACATAGTTATATATATATATGTAAGCAGCTATATATATATATATATATATATATATATATATAGTTATATATGGCCACACATCTGTAGATAGCAATGGTAGATTAACAAAAACAAATATGTCGACATGCACCATTAATGGGTTTGAGACGCCCCAAACAATATACTTCATGTAGGAATAGGCATACTCCTCCCACAGCCAAACACGTCTGCCCTGCAATATACTACTAAGTGTTACAGATCCTATAACCAGGATGTGACATGACATGGGCACAAGATGTTAACAGTACTACAACCCACCTGTATGATGTCAGGCTGATATTGGTAACATATCATGCAGTACAGTCTGGCTCCCATAGGAAATGTAAAATTTGGAAGCTATCAACATCCCCAGGATACATATACAAAAAAGCACATATGCAGATACAGATATATATGTGTATATATATATATATATATATATATATATATATATATATATATATATATATATATGTGTATATATATATATATATATATATATATATATATATATATATATATACATACACACACACACACACACACACACATAGATATGTACAGTAAGATACATATGTAGAAGGTGCACACAATATAGAACAGCCATTATGCCTACAGTTCACACCTGAACAACTGGACATTGTATGGGCCACCCATACCAATTACAATCATTGCCTGCAACATATACCCACAGAAAGGTCATAGAAAAAAAATCACACACAGGTTTGCAGAAATGGAAAACCTTTATTTGTGTACTATTACAGTTCTATATGCCATGTCATATAGCTGTTCAGACACTGACATCCATATAAACAGAGTAATGCAACTGTGAAAAAGTTATACTAATACAGTAGTCTGGAAAGGTTCACAACTGTTGCTGTACAGGCCAAGGCCTTCAAATTGTACAACAGTAAAGACAGACTGGGCCACAGGATACCAAACAATCAATGGTATCTAATGCAGGTGTATAGTTCAGCAGCCTCTATCTACACTCTGTACAAAATCACTAGGTGGTAAAGACTTCAGTTGACCAAATGGGATGTAACTGTTACATAACAAGACATAACTGACACCATCACAAGCACACTGACAAATAGAACAGTCTGTATGGCAGGAGGCAGTAGGCCTGCATTAACCCAATTAATGTGAGTAATGTAAATATAGGTGAAGTATACGTACTGTACATCTAGATACCTTAAGGCAGTTCACCCCTGATACCCTCACATTTTGTAACAGCCTTGGTCATTTATGGTGCATCCCCCCCATACTCAATAATACAGGGCCATATACCACTGTTACATACACTGGTCTCTGAAGTGCATAAGAGCACACATGTATTGTGTAGGTGAAGCCCACACATATATGGCCCCAGCCTCAGCCTCAGCATATGCGTGGGGGATACAATAGCAGTGGACTGATGGCAACAATGACAGTGTGATATATACACAGCCCACTACAGAACAACCCGACAGCATGTCATATGTGCAAAGCTTGGTATGGAGGTGGAGGTCAGAGGCTGGAACACAGGCCCATATGTGGAAAACTGTTGCCATACACTAAGCAAGTCGCTGGTGTTACAGGATAGTCTGCAACATACCCTTAGCCAGAGAATTGAGGTTAGAAACATAAATGGATGTTGCCATGTACTGACAGCACTCAACACACACACACTGGCAATGAAATATCTGACACAGGACCTGTGTGGTGGACAGACAAAACATGATAGGCACACTTCTGGCCACCAAGAGGATAGAATCACAGTTGAGGGCTATGCAGACAGACTGTGTTCCAAGGGAAACTAGTATGTACACACACACACACACACACACACACACACACTGTAACACCAGTACTATACAAAGCATAACACAAATCTACTCACACTATGTCTGTAGTTCTGGAACCTCCTACAAATATGTAGCTGGCCTGAGTGTGTCGGTTCCCTTGGAAGAGGTATTGCTACCTGCTGTCTGTAACACTGATGCCCACACACAGAAAGAATGTCCATCACACAGGAAAGGTAAAGGGACCATGCCCACGTGATGTAGGGATTTATAGCAGGTGGTTGCCATGACAGTGGTAATTGGAAGTACTACTTAGCAAGTTGCATGCAGTTAGCAAGTGTAGGACACTGATTGGTGCAGAGGCCATCACCTGATCAATTGCTTCACCTACTAAACCCAGGCTGCAATCTACCCCAAGCAGCTTAATCCATTTACGGGAGAGAGAGGGAGAGAGAGAGAAAGCAAGAGAAAGCAAGCAAAAGCAACAGCGAAAGTGGAAAAAAATACAGATCAGCAAACTAACAGCTGAAAAGGCAGGTATTTAGGCAGCTGCCATTCATAAATACATCATTCACACAACAGGTATGTGAAGTATATTTACATGTATTAGAATTAGTACCTGGTCCATCATAATGTGATAGATGATGTGGAATGAGTTATATGTGCCATCAGGTGTTGTTGTGATGATGTTCAACTGAACAACTGCTATGGACAATAGTGTTGTCCCTGTGGGTAGTGGGCCATAGCTGTTAACTGTGCAGGTCAGCACTGACAGACAAGATGTAAGCCATCATAATGTGTGTTATGTAATGGGAAGTATGTATATGACGTGGCCAATAGCTGGTGGTGGAATTAATGCCATTATGATGGACATGTGGGAGCCACAGACCACCACTACCAGGATACTCAGGTGAATCTGTAATGTAGCATGCTGGAGTGCCATAGGTGTGTAATAGGATTACTTGCAAATAGGTCCCACATATACCCCACTAATGTCAGGCCATGTCCATATGTGACACCTGTCTGTGTTGTAGCAAGGCAGAACAGTGCAGCTGTGCAGGAAGGAGTTGTGAGATTGTGGAGCTGATGTCTGAATGTACCCTACATATAGGTATGCATATGTCACATATATAATATATAAGAATACATGTCTATCAGCATGTATGTCCAGAAATATACATATACCCATGTGTAGACATATATATGTGCACATATATATGAATTCACATATATCTACACATATATAGATATATACCTATATGCACATGTCTACACATGTGCGAGCACACACAAGCATATATGTATGTAAAGTCATGTCCCCTATATCACTACCACAGTGATGTGTGCTATGTGCAAGGCAGCAGCACACATAGCAATACACACAGATATCTACAGCTGGCAGTGTGTGCACCATGGATGGGTATGTCACATGTTAGTCCCTTCTTAGCACCACATTGCCCCCCGCCTGTGAAGTATGCAATGGGAATATGGGGAAGTATGACAGATACACACGTGGAGGTGTTAAGGGTTGGTAGATATAGAGGACAGTCTGCAAGGGTGGTATGTGACACATATGGTGGGTAAACACCATGTGTTGTCTGTGATGTTGATGCCCCATGGTCCCAAATATGGGGAAAATGGGAACAAGGCTCTCACCAACTGCCACTCACAAAAGCAGTTTATGTCCTGAAGGTGCCTGGTCTGAAGGCTGAGCAGGAGGAGCATGTTGGCCATGTGAATATGTACTGGGTGCCTCAGACTGATGTAGCACATCCCTCATGTGTCTGTGGAGCCTGGTATGGAACAGACCCTAGACCTAAGCTCAGGGGACAGGAACATGTTGATGTGTGCCCTGGGGGGGGGGGGGCAACATCCCCTAGATGATTCCACCTGATGGTATTGCTGTAACAGTACACGAGGAGGCCCCAGGTTGCCACACACATGTGAAGTGGCCAGGTATCCTGGTCAAGATGGATGTGGAGAGATGGATCAGCTGGCCAATAGAACATATACATATTATTGTGTCACTATTATAGACCATTTCTTGATAGTAATAGTCTACACAATCCCAGGGCATGTCCAACAGCATGCATAGATTCCCCCCAATAACACAGACTGTCAGATGTGCAGCAATCTCAGAGCAGCCATATCACTGGCATATATGTAACCATAGTGGCCCTGACAATGGTATGCAAGTGAATAGTCTGTAACAGGTCAGCGATGTTAGTGTCCACACAGGGGATATGGCTACAATCACATAGCAGAAGGTGTGGTACAATATCCAATCTGTCCAAACGGTAGTTAAGCTGTAGCCATACCTAATGAGTTGTGTGTACAGTCTGTTGAAGCTGATATGGTGGGGGGTGACAGAGATGTGTATTATGAACTGTGGTAACCTTGCCATATGAGTTGCTCAGGCCTATTTACATTGTCATGTCTTTCAGGCAAGATGTCACACAGCAGGTTACCTGTGTATTTAGCAGATGAAAATGAGGTCATCATCAACCATCTGGTACAACACTACCAGCCCATGACCAGCAGGAGCAGACCGCCCTGTGAAATGATTTAGTCCACAGGGTCAATGATGTCGGCCTGCATATCTGCAGTTATGAGCAGGTCCGGCATCATTGCAGCAACCTGCTTCACAATGCCCATCAGCGTGCTGCCGCAGTTCAGGGGGATCACCTCACCACAGGGGGGCCATGCCACCCATTCCCCCCAGACATGTGTGGAGGAGCTCCTGGCCAGCCTCATGGCACCTGCTCATCTGGAACACCAACAATCACTGGACACCTTCATGGAGGTGGGTGTCACCCACACACCAGCCGAGGAGCATGCAGGTAAGGACACAGGGCACATCAGTAGACCACTTTCTTGCCCACATTCATTAAGCTCTCTGGTCACAACTTTAAACACATATGAATACCAAGAATTTAAACAGTACACATCTTCTTGTAGTAGGATGGAGTCTGAGCCCCTGCATCACAGACTGCAAAGCATTAAAAGTCTCTATTTGAGCTTACCCCTGCCACGATAAGCCTCCTCCTCCTTACCAGACTGAGATAAATGAAATCCAGGCTGTTACCTATTGGAGTGACCCGCTACCCTACTGATAGATACTCATATGTGTTTAAAGTTGTGACCAGAGAGCATAATGAATGTGGACACAGCTCACAGTGAAGTAAATCCAGACACTCGTGTTATGAACAGTGGTGGAATCTGGCTTGAGTAAGTCCTTGGGATTGGTTTATTGCACATTGTCCTCCAGAGTACCCCATTCTTCAGTGTTCCTATGGTCTGGACACTCACCAACATCATCCACAATATGGGCGTGTACATATTTTTGCATACAGTTAAGTGTATGCCCTTTGACCAGAAGTACTAAAGTTTTTAAAGAAAACACCGGTGCCTGCCTGTTTTATATATAAGTATACATATATGTACATATAGATATATGTGTATATAGCTATATATGTATGCACATCTTATGTGTACAGATATGCCTAGTTATATTGGTATATATATATATATATATATATATATATATATATATATATATATATATATATATATATATATCTATCTATAACTATATGTGCATACCTATCTATTCTGATATACCTACTACTGTCGATATATCTGTAGATATCCATACATATATCTGCATATGTATCACTATCTGTATATATGTAGACATATATTGCTCTGTATATGTATATATCTGGGTGTGTATATGTATATCTATGTACATAGTACAGATATGCCTAGTTATGTTGGTATATATATATATATATATATATATATCTATAACTATATGTGCATACATATCTATTCTGATATACCTACTACTGTCAATATATCTGTAGATATCCATACATATATGTGCATATGTATCACTATCTGTATATGTGTAGACATATATTGCTCTGTATATGTGTATATATGGGTGTGTATATGTATATCTATGTACATATACATACCCATCTATATATGTCGATATGTATATGTGTAATCATATTTATAGATATCTGGATAATTATATGTACATATATTTTCACCATATGTCCTGAACATGGAATGCAGCCTTACTCCAGCCCCTATAGTCCTAACTTCATAGTGCAAGGGGGTGTCAGGTATGTATAGCAGGTATATTAGTAGACTATTGCTACTGTAATTGGGATTGTCTTCACAGACATGGTGTGTGTGAGAGGTCACATCTGCTTTCCACATGTGTGCCATTGGCTACTGACAGACATCCTAAGGACATCATAGTAAAGTACCACTGCTAGCATGTAATGCCCCCGTGGACTGCAGCAGAGATATTGGCCAATATATGTGGACATTCCAAAGCACCCTGTACAGTCCAGAGATATACACAAAACCCCTTAGTGCAAAACATGTGTGCCATGCCTGACAATATGGATGTTAACAGCCATGTAGATGCGTATAACACATAATGACTGGTATACATATGCCACCACAGGTTATGCATTCACACATCCCTGACTGGCCTGACACATAATAACCACAGGCACATGGGTGCCATCACCACATACTACCCACTAGATATTTGCATACATATGTACAGCATCCCACTGCTCTGACATACATGACTGTTAAGGGAGGCCCGGCAGCAGTACATCTGGCAAGATCTGCACATGACATCTCACTGGGTAAGTACATTAAGCTGCTAGGCATGCAACAATGCACTGTGCAGGCTACAGGCAGACTGGCTCAACACTGCCCTACATCTCCTATGGGGGAATGCACATGTACCTGCATATACAGCAGGCTCTGCAGGCATGTCACAGCACAGGGTAAGATACACCTGTGTGAAAGTGCATAACCACAACCAATGTGAACACAGCCACAGCTACATATGGTAAACTAGCATAGCAGTACAGTATATGGACTATCTGTTCAACACCATCTTCATATGTACCACTCACAGACTAACCCTACATATACTGGGCTGCTACACGGTTTGATCTGCTGGCTGTTTATGGTATAGGACATGTGTGTATGGCCCTACAAACATGTAAGCCAATATGGTAACATATAGTGGAGCAGCATGTAACATCAGATAGGACTGGACCTATAACAATGACATCTACCACATTCTGTATACATGCTAAAGTACATATTAACAATACACACACTGTCAACATTCACCATAGGTACACAGACCTCAGTACTGTACAAACAACCACAGAATATCCAGGTTATGTTATCAAATATAACCCCTACTGTACATAATATGTGTAGCAGCCTGATATCTCACTGGCTTGTTATCAAATATGATGACACTAATGATGGTATACAGCACATATGCACCTCTTAATGCATGACATATGTACAAAGGTTGACAGAGTTGTGGCTGAAAGCACATACACAGGGCCAATATTGACATGTTGCTGTGATAACCTCATACATTTACTGTTGTAACAGGGTTTGTTGCAACATATGTCCTATGAGGGATATGAAGTCAGTAACTGTCATGGCTTTCACCATCTACAGACTGCAATACACACACTACCTTCTGCAGTTCACAGATACATGCTCTTTGGGTAACACATGAAACCAAGGGCACAACACACTGCCCAGGCTGCAGATGACCCTACAAATGGGGATTCCTCATAAACATAGAACTGACATGGCAGGTATTAAAACATGTAGGACAGCTATATCCACATACACACACTGTTAAACCAAAATTACTCAACATGCAATATAGTAGCACTTACAGTCTGTAGGCAGGTCAGGCACATCCCCCTCCTGTGTGTTGCCCTGTTTCCACAGTGTATGTTGTTAGAGATAAATCCCCAATCCATCTGAGATGCTGTTTGCCAAACAACAGCTCTAGTTCCTGCTCACAGTGAATAAAAAGGGCCAACACCAACATAATTTTGCTAGATATTGGAGTGTGTTTCAATGCAATTGGCTATGGAAATGTTACCACAGCTGTTCCACATGCAATCAGCTAGGGGAGGGCTGCAATTCGTACAGAGGCCATCAGCTGATCATGAGCATCACTTAAAATACGCATGCTGCTGAATAAGCAAAACAGGTGTAGGTCTCCACATCCACCAGAGATGGAGTAAGAGAGGCAGACAGAGGCAAAGACAAGTTAGGGAGGGGTGGGAGAGTAAAACCTAAGCATGTCATATGCTGCCAGACTGAAAAAAAAAAAAAAGCTCCAGCTCTATTCAGTAGCATACCGCCTGCTCAGAGGTGATCTGTGCCTTACGTACAAGGCCATGTCCAATTCAGAATTAATGGACATGCTCCACCTCAAAAAATCCAAATCCATCAGAGCCACAAGAGCTAAAGATCTAAACCTCAGCACAAATATGAATAGGACATGCTGGAGGGACAGATTCATAACCCAGAGGCTTCCCGCACTCTGGAACAGGATACCAATCCATGTTAGGCAGAGCCCTTCAATGACTCTCTTCAAGAGAAACCTGGACGAATGGATGGGTGATCGTAGGTTTACCCCGGGGGGTCATCTCTATGTCATTGCTAGATAGAGGCACAGTAAACTAAATTTAATTTAAATTGTACACTTTTGTATCATTACATGGGGTGGCAAAAGCCACATACACTTTGGCTAGGCTTATAAATGCCCTAGGGCAGATAGCCTAGTACTATACTATGAAACTATGAAACTATGATTGTGTCACACACCTACCAGCACAGGGTATCAAACTCCTGATGACTATGTAGTGCTATCACATTTCTATGCAGTTATTGGATGTGCCACATAAGTTATATGCTGTGGAGCCCTCAGAACATATATGTGATGGTGAGTGACATCTGCAACAGGGATATGGTAGCTATATGGTAGGTGTAGTACACATGCCTGTCTGCATGTATAGGTGCCAGCATCAACACAGCCACATTCTCACAGGGATGCACACACTTTGATACACTTGGCAGGGCCAGGAATACAACCAATCACTAGTGAGATTGCCACAACACATTACAGTGCGAGTATCACATGCACCACAGGGTTCATACAGAGGTGATATGGGCAAAGGGTATGGGGAGGTCTCTGACATCAGACAGCATGCTTCAGTATGCCAATGGGGATTGTAGTCAGTGTGGATGTGATCATACGCATCATACAACACACACACACAAATACACAGGGTGCCAGTACTGACATGCATGGGTGCATTTCTGCACGGGTGTGTGGTGCCAACTGTGCCAGGTAGCTATACAAGGCTAGGTGATGGGTATACCTTGGCATCAGGCCACATGACAATGATCAGCATTGTGGCTCAGGGCTGTAGTTTCTGCATTTTCCCACACAGGTGGTTATTGTATCCCCCATCCAGTCACCTAGGTGACTATTGTGTGTGGCTAATGCTGTGCATCATTTGCCATGTATGTGTTCCTTAGTCCATGATATGGATGGTGTCTGGGATGTGCACACCTCCCACATGCATGTACAGTGACATGAGGAACTGTACCTGGGGTGTCTGGCCCATGTTATGTACACAGATTATTATCAGATGTGCCAGTTTTGGTCACCTGTGGTGGGAACTGGTATTGGACTGCAGGTTTTCCCTGCACCTACATTGATAGCATGCTAACAGCATTCCCATGTATCAGTGGCATCTGTCCATTCAGGGCATGTTTTCAGGAATGGTATGTCCTTTGTGGGTCCCATGTGATGGCAGCACAGGTGTTGCAGGTGTCCAGTGGGGAAGGTGCACTGTCTGCATGTACATGTCTATTGGACAGATGAACAGGGTGGCATACCCCTCTGTAGCCCACTGCAATCACTCCATAGTTACTATCAGTGGCCAATATGCAGTGTACTACCCATATATTGGCTGTTGCCTTGGCATGAGTGTGTGTATGGGACATGGGTTGAGAGTGTGCTCCAGGTAATACTGGGGTTGCTAACTGTGATCGCCTGGCCTTGATGTCAGGTATGGTTATGGATTTTCACCCCAGCCTCTCGGCTATTTCACATCTGTTATCCCTGTATGGAGGACACTGATATATACTAGGGCCACCATATAAGAAATTTGCAAAACCCACTCCACATTGAGCTCAGGTATCACACATTCACACCCACCTCCACACAGGATACAAGTCACATACACACACACCTGTCATGTCTGGGAAGGAACCCCTACCTAACAAGTTTATTACACTACAGCACTACAGAGTTATAGTACACACCACAAAGACTACTGGAGGACATCTTTCCCAAAGGTGTATATCACATTGGATGACATCAGCAGGATTGGAAAAGTAGGACATTCGACTTGTAGTGAGTGTGGCTAGGCTAAAATGCATTGCACCCTACACAGACAGTGACACACACACAAAACTGACATGTGTGGGTATCGAACCCCTAACAGAGGTCTATATCACACTACAGCATGGAGCTGTTATAGGATGCACCACATGGATTATTGTAGAGCTTCTTTCCCAAAGGTGTATTTTACAATGAATGATATCAGCAGGATTGCCAAAGTAGAGCATTTAAAATGTACTGAGTGTGACTAGCCTAAAATGCATTACTCCCTGCACAGACATTGAAACACACACAAAACATCCACAACCAATATGTGTGGGTATAGAACCCCTAACAGAGATCCAGATCACACTACAGCATAGAGCTATTATGGGACACACCACATGGATTACTGGAGACCTATTTCCCCAAAGGTATATTTCACAATGAATGACATCAACAGGACTGCCAAAGTAGGACATTTGAAATATACTGAGTGTGACTAGCCTAAAATGCTTTGCTCTCTACACAAACATTGAAACACACACAAAAAATCCAGAACTGCCATGGGTGGGAATAGAACCCTACCAGAGTTGTATATCACACTACAGCAGTATGCAGTCACAGGACACACTAAAGAGATTAATGGGCTACATCATTCCCAGAGGTGTATTTGTAGGTGGATGACATCAGCAGCCTTGCCAAAGATGACCATTTGAATTGTAAGGAGTGTGACTACCCTAAAAAGCATTGTTCTCTACACAGACACACACTTGTCAGAACAGCTATCTAATATATCACACTACAGCAGTACACAGTTACAGGATGTGCTACAGAGATTACTGGGATATAGTTTCCCAGAGGTGTATGTCTAGGTGGATGACATCAGCAGCCTTGCTAAAGATGAGCATTTGAATTGTAGGGAATGTGACTATGCTAAAAAGCATTGTTCTCTATATAGACACACAAACTTGCCATTTCTGGGATAAGATTCAAAACAAGCACCCACTGTAGTACTGGAAACAAAAAAGCAACAATAGAATACAACCACGTTGAGAAAAACTTTTAATACAAAAAGCAGCAGAAAAGGTTTTGGGTCTACACCCTTCTTCAATGCTAAATACAAAATCAAAAACACATGAGTTAGAGTTTAAATAGGAGCCAAGAAAAGTCATGTGATCACAGCCAGTCAATCAAATGACAACAACATATAAAATCGCAAACAAGTTATTTTAAAAAATATAAAATTTAAAAGTAACATAGAAGCACATATAAAAAATAAAAAATAAAAATAAAAATACATAAAAATATTGTTAAGGGACACGTATAGAACATTTTTACAATCAAAATTTACTCTGCTGTAGCCTCAGTAGGATGGGCTTTAAGGTAACAGCAGTATTAAGACCAGGTGGATGATCAGCAGCTAGCCTCAAAATCCATTCATATTCCTTGACTTCTAAGAAATTATCTATATGTGTCCCTTAACAATATTTTTATGTGTGTTTTATTTTTATTTTTTATTTTTTATAGGTGCTTTTATGTTACTTTTAAATTTTGTATTTTTTAAAATAACCTGTTTGTAATTTTATATGTTGTTGCCATTTGATTGGCTGGCTGCGATCACATGACTTTTCTTGGCTCCTATTTAAACTCTAACTCATGTGTTTTTGATTTTGTATTTTGCATTGAGGAAGGGTGTAGACCCAAAAGCTTTGCTGCTGCTTTTTGTATTAAAAGTTTTTCTCAACATGGTTGTATCCCATGTCTGGGATAAGAACAGCTACCTAATGAATTTATCACACTACAGCAGTGTGCAGTTACGGACATGCTAAGGAGATTATGGGGCTATACCTTCCCAGAGGTGTATGTCTAGGTGGATAACATCAGCAGCCTTGCCAAAGATGAGCATTTGAATTGTAGGGAGTGTGACTACCCTAAAAAGCATTACTCTCTACACAGAAAGACACACACACACTTGCCATGTCTGGGATTACAACAGCTACCTAACTAATTTATCACACTACAGCAGTATGCAGTTACAGGACATGCTATGGGGATTACTGGGCTACAGCTTCCCAGAGGTGTGTTTCTAGGTGGATAACATCAGCAGCCTTGCCAAAGATGAGCATTTGAATTGTAGGGAGTGTGACTACCCTAAAAAGCATTGCTCTCTACACAAACACACACTTGCCATGTCTGGGATTAGAATAGCTACCTAACTAATTTATTACGCTACAGCAGGATGCAGTTACAGGACATACTACGGAAATTACTGGGTTGCAAATTCCCAGAGGTGTATTACTAGGTGGATGACATCAGCAGCCTTGCCAAAGTTGTCCATTTGAATTGTAGGGAGTGTGACTACCCTAAAAAGCATTGCTTTCTAGACAGGCAGACAAACACACACATACACAATTGCCACATCTGGGAATTGAACGCCAACCTAACAATTTTATCGCACTTCAGAAGTACAAAGCTATGGTACACACTACAGAGATTACTGGGCAACAACTTTCTCAAGGGTGTATTTCACAGTGGATGACCTCAGCAGGCTTGTCATAGTAGGGCTATGGGGAGGACAGTGTGTGTGTGCATGGGCCATAACCCATTCATTTATAGGTTGACACACCACATGCGGGCACACACATGGTCATATTTCACAGGTACGTGTATACAGCTACTAGATGACTACTTCCTTGTACAGTCATGTTTCACAGCTGGCACATGCTCAGTGTAATGCTGACAGATACTGGTGGCTAGTATCTGCAGTGAGTGACATCTGAACCTCATGTGTTTGGGGCCCTTTGGCTGTGTGCTGGGTGGGACAGGCCTGGATGGCTCCATGTCACAGTCAACCTCTTCCACACATCTATGTACGTCTACCTTTGGCTTATTATAGTGTGTTGTCCTTACATATATGTCTGTATTCCTATCCACTGTGTGTGTGCAAGGCATGTGTGGTGCATATTGATGAGTGTCTGCACTAACAGCTGCAACTGCCAGATATGTCTGGTCCACTGGTGTTTGCAGACATGGCCTTCTAAGTGTGTGAGCATGCCCAGTATGGCCTTCCGTATTTAATGTGTGGATCTAGTCCAGGTAGTTTGTACTGCAGTGCTGACCTTGGTGTTGTACACTGACAGGTGGCATGCTGTTTCTGCATGGTATCCACCAATCATTTGGTACTGACTTTTCCTACATTTCTGCATAGGATGGGGTGGGGGGGCTCAGCTGACTATTTCTGCATTTCTACACAGTATGGAAGGGCACACCTGACTGTTATTACATTACTAAATAGGGGGCAAACCTGTCTATTTCTACATTTCTACACAGGGTTGGGGGGCACACCTGACGGTTATTACATTCCTACGTAGGGTGGGGGGGCTCAGCTGACTATTTCTACATTTCTACACAGGATGGGGGCAGGGCACACCTGACTGTTATTACATTACTACATGGGGGGGGGGCACACCTGTCTGTTTCTACAGTTCTACACAGGATTGGGGTGGGTACACCTGACTGTTATTACTTTACTATGTAGGATGTGGGGGACACACATGACACTTGTAAACATTTGCTAGGACTGTACTGGTATGTCAGGTACTCCATTTCATTCTGTAGTGTTAATTATCATGCTGATTAGAGGCATACCAGTGTACTGCAGATCGTGGCTTTGGTTGCCCTACATATTATTGTCTGACTTCTTACACTTTGGAACTAACTTCCCACTGCCTGCCCTGCTGTAGTCTGTCTGTGTAGGCCTGGGAGGGAGGTTAACCATAGCCATCATTCAGGGGCCATGGCACAGGCTCTGTTTGGGATTGTCTACACTTGTCCTGCTGGCTGGGACTGTTGTTGGTTATGTGAACCACCCAGACTGACATGTGTGGGTTATATGGACACCCATGTCACTCAGCACATTGCCTGCAGTGAGTTTTGTCACCCTGTGTAGTTCTGGCTACTATGGTGACTCCATTATGTGTTACAGATGTCATGGTGCCACTATGGCTGTCTACTGTCTGCTGCCATAACATTCAGCTACCCAATTTCCTTGCATACTCACATCCATACCATAGATACAGATAATGACACATTCTACTCCATTTGGCAATTGGTAGCTTGATTGACTTACCTTGAGGGTGTGCCAGACTTGTGGATGGTGCTGGAGGGCTGCCTATGTCAGATGCACATAGTACACTCCCTATACATGGTTGAGCAAAGGTAGTGTAATTCCCTGGACCCTACTGTGTCAGTGTATGTGCTATGCATTGTCTCTTTGCCACAGCCTCGGCATACTGGGCACGCCTCCATCTGCCTACTGGGGCAGACTCAGGTTGTTCCTCATCCAAGTCACTCTGTGCCTGTGCAGGCCTTGGCATTGGTGGGGGGGGCTGTGTGGCCCTGCCCCATGCTGTTCCTGCTGCAGTTGTTTCCGTAGGATCATATTGTGTAGCATAGCACATACCATAACAATTTGGGTACATGTAACTGGTAAGTACAGCAAGGCTTCACCAGATGTGTCCAGACACTGGAATCATGACCTGAGCATTCCAAACACAAGCTCTATTATAAGTCTGGTCTGTGCGTGTGCCTCATTATGGTGTTCTTGTTCGGATGTGTGTGCATTTCTGATGGATGTCATCAGCTACAGCTCCAGTGTGCAACCAGCATCCCCCACTAGGTGACTGTAGAGGATGTCCCCATTGGCAAATCTCTGGTACAGTTGCGTCAGATGCCATATGTGGGAATTGTCATAGCTTCCAGGGCAGCCAGCACACACATTTATTATAATACCCTGGGCATCACATACGACCTGGCAGTTGATGGAGGGGATGCCCCTGCGGTTGATGTAAGCCCTACTCTGATCACAGGGTGGTGCTTTGATGCATATGTGCATGCAGTCTATAGCACCCATGAACTCAGGGTATTCTGCTATTTGATGGAAGAGATGCATATTGCTAGTCAACACTCACGGGTGTTGAGGAAATATACGTGCTCACTGGCATGTGCTGATATGGCATCCAGGAACTGGTGGAATACTCTGGATGTTGATGCCTGTGAGATCCCCATGATATCCCCAGTTAAGCTTTGGGAGGCACCTTTGGCTAGTAATCCTAGGCCTATACATACCTTGGTATCCACTGGGATGGGTTACCCTCGGTCAGTTTGGTGTGTCAGGTGTGGCTCTCACAGCTCAACAATTTGCTGTAGGAGGTCTCTGTCCACCTTATAGTGCTCCACGATCTCCAGCTGATGTAGCCCCTGGTAGGTTACCCTGAGTCTGTACACTCTTCTCTGTCTCCTCACTGTGGGTTGTTTGGAAGCATTCACATCCTCACCACCCTCAGCCTCTTGCACATGTTGTTCTATGTTGCCTGCTGCAGCCCTTCTCATTTAGTAGGTTTGTTTGTTAAAATTTCCCCGCTTGTATGCACCAACTGGTGTAGAGTGTGGGAGAAAACAGAGGGGAAGGTGTTTACATAGTTTGTAGTAGTATTCTGGGCTGGGCTGGTCTGCTGCCTGTGTAATTGGCTGATTCTGATACATTTCACCTGCCAGCTAAGCTAGTTCTCCTTGATTACCTTCCTACTGCTGTTTTCCCTCCCATTGCCTTCCTGTTTAAGCCCGTATGCACGCTGCACAAACAGACTGCTAAAATGTGCACACTGCTGCTATTTCCTGGTTTAACTTCTTTTTTCTTCCTGTAAAACCGGGTGTGTGGTGCACACACCCTCTTAGGCTTTGTTAAGAGTGCTAAGCAGGTTTGAACACACCCCCTAGCTTAGCTGTGCTAATCTAGGAGCAAACCCGAGCCACAGGGCTCCAATCCACTTACAGTATGTCTGACACACCACCCATGATGTCACTTAACTCCTAGGCTTGCACCAAGCTATTCCTACTCTTACACTGTTGGGACCTGACTCACATGCTGGGTAAAACTGGGATTCACTATCCTTCCCCTCATTTGCATAGGATTGCCTGCTAATGCATAGTTACATGTCTCACACTTAGCCTCTCCCCTTAGCAACCACTACTCACTGTCTAGGTTGTCTTCTGCCTGCCATTGACTTGCATGGCAGAATAGTGATTTTAGTTAGACTGCTTATTTTAGGTTTATTTTATTATTTTCCCCCTGATCCCATTTGCCCGCAGCTGCCCTACGCTTAAACAGCCGAGATCGGCTAAAAAAATGATAAAAGTTTATTTTTGTATTTTTTTTTGTTTGTTTGCAATGCCAGTGGCCTTGTACTTGACCACTGGCATGCTTACTGCATGATATGCAGCCTTTATTTGGCGCTGCCACAGCTCCATTTTGGATTTTGCAGAAATGTACTCGGTTACTAACCGAGTACATTTCTGCAGATAGCACTAGTCTTGCACGGACTGTTGCAAGCTTCCTGTATTGCAAAATCACCTCATTTGCATAGATTTCTCCTGCAGATGGGATGATTTACATACCAGGGCTTAGTCCGTGCAGGATTAGTGCAGGAGCACTCGTGCATGCCCCCTGCAGGCTGTTTCTGGATCGCACAGCAGACATATTGCCTGCTTGAGCTCCTGCACCAATCTTGCACTCCGTGCAAGCTTTTAAGAATCCGGGGGGGTGTGTATTTTCATAATTATGAAATATAGACCAAATCATCATCATCATCATCATCCCCTTTTTCCCATTTACATGGGGTCGGGGTATCATATTAACTGTCACCAACTCTCTTGATTCAGTGCCACTCTCTTGCCCTCTTCAACACTCATGCCTGACTGTCGCAGATCTTCTTTCACACAATCCATCCACCTCTTTGCTGGACACCCTCGCTTCCTCTTACCTTCTTCCTGTCTGTCACAAATCTTCCTCACCAGATTGTCTTCTGCTTTTCTACACATGTGCTCATACCATCGTAATCTGTTTTCTTTGATCTTTTCTGCAATTGGAGCTACTTTGGCTTCTGCTCTTATGTCCTCATTTCTTTGCCTGTCCCGCAGTGTGCATCCTACCACCTTTCTCAGGCACTTCATTTCCATCACCTCTAGCTTCTTCAACTGTTCTGCCTTTACTGCCCAAGTTTCTGTACCACACAGTAGTACTGGTCGCACCACTGTCTTGTACACCTTACTTTTCAGCTTCTTTGGCATTCTTCTGTCATATACTACACCTGATACTCTATGCCAGTTGGCTGCAGCCCCTCTGATTCTAGCTTTGACCTCTTCATTCAGACTACCCTTCTCCTCAACCACCCCTCCCAGATACTTGAAGCTGTTTACCTGTTCCACTATCTTCCCATCTATCTCTATTCTCAGCTTCTTCTGATTTCCCCAATCTGCTGCCATTACCACTGTCTTATCTGTGCTTAGTTTCATCCCATGTGCCTTCAGATTTGCATCCAATTCTCCTATCCTTTGCTGAAGTTCTAGATCAGAGTCTGCCTGTACTGCCACATCGTCTGCATACAGCAGCTTTGTTGCTCTGACCCCTCCAACCTGTTTGCTGATGTAGTCCATTACCAGTATGAAGAGCAGTGGACTCAGTGCTGAACCCTGGTGTACACCCACTCCCACTGGGAACCCCTCAGTGAGGCCAAACACTGCTCATACTTGAGTCACTGAGTCCTTGTACATAGCCTGTACTAATTCTACCAATGTTTCTGGGACTTCAAACCACCGCAGTACTGCCCAGATCAGCTTTCTTGGGACCTTGTCATATGCTTTCTCCAAGTCTACCAAAGTGGTCCAAAAAACAATCCTGTCTGAACCTCCTGATGTTTAAATAACTTCACTTCAGTATAAACATGACTATTACAACTCCCATCCTCCACTAGGATCCAAAGATCTATCACAATAGATCTATTAATATTTCTTACAACTGCATGATTAGAATAAACACTTTTACTACAAATGTTATTATCCATATCTCAACTTTCTGTCATTGTATCATACATTACACACTGATGCCATTTAAACAAAAACCCTGTCTCTGAGTGATTCAAAACCATCAGACAATATTTCTTCCACTGACTCACTCACTCACTCACTCACACTCCCAACATACCTAACATGCAAAGAGAGACTTTGTGCGTCTTTGTGTCTTCACGTCAAAGCAAAATATGAGAATGTGTCCACTTGAATACAGTGTCTAAATCTGGACGTGAACTCCCCACCAATTGTGTCAGTAAACACGCCCACAACAGAACCCTACAGAAGCAGTTCCAACAGTAAAAAAAAAAAAAAAGCAGATTCCCACTTCCCTAAAAATGACACTAGAGAAAAATACTATCCCAGTTCCCCCATCCCTTAATAGTACTCAAGAGGAACTAAATTAATACAGGGAGCCCACATAGAAAAAAAAAAAACATACAAGTACTTCTTTCACTTGAGTAGAGCATCTAAAACAGGACACAACCTCCTCTCCAACTGGCTTTCAGTAAGCACATTCAAGCAGCCCTGCAGAAGCAGCTCCAACATGAAAAGACAAGCAAGTCCTCCCACTCGAAAAAGGACATTTGAGGGGAAATACTGTCCAAGTTCTCACAGCCCATAAAAGGACTTGAGAGGAACTAAATTAATACAAGAGCCAATATTGTAGAATTCCCCATCTTAAACCTCATGTGTCATGAAAATGGGCTTTTTATGTCCCATCCAGCTACTTGCTATGGGGCATTTGAGTTACTGTTTCACTATGTTTGAGTCAGCTGACAGTTTGTAAGAGGGAGACACCCTGTAGTTTCCCAGTACTAAAAGTGACAGTGAAAAGACAGCAACAACTTATTTGGCATGCACCTAACATGGCCATCTACATCCAGTGAAGTAAACATGCTTGAAAGCATATCTTAATTGACTTAGACCTTTTGAAATGTGTTGTAAGTGGCTCTAGAAGCCAATGCTAAGTGACAAGAAGTTCCTGTCATGACATGCACAACATCTAAGAGAACTATACCAAGACTGTGTGACATGTTCAGTCAATTTGGCTTTTCCAAGCAGCTGCTGAATAACAGCAGTCCACAGTTTGTCCCTTAGGGGACAACACATTTCTGGTCATGCCACTCAACAATGAATGGATAGAAGAAGGATACTGGTCCAGGTTATAACAAAGAATATACAAACTATTTATGGGTAAGGACTACATAAAAGCATCTGGAAGTCTACTTCAGTGTCCTATAGAAATATACCTCACAACACTGCCTAAATGTCTGTGCTAGTAGAGGAAGAGCTGTGGGAAAAAGAACAGTGTGTGTGTGTGTGTGTGTGTGTGTGTGTGTGTGTGTGTGTGTGTGTGTGTGTGTGTGTGTGTGTATGTGTTTGTGTGTGTTTCTGTGTATGTGTGTGTGTGTTTCTGTGTGTGTGTGTGTGTGTGTGTGTGTGTGTGTGTGTGTGTGTGTGTGTGTGTGTGTGTGTGTGTGTGTGTGTGTGTGTATGTATGTGTCTGGTGTGTGTCTGTGTGTCTGTGTATGTCTTTCTGTGTCTGCGCGTGTGTGTGTGTGTGTGTGTGTGTGTGTGTGTGTGTGTGTGTGTGTGTGTGTCTGTGTTTCTGTGTGTGTGTGTGTGTGTGTGTGTGTGTGTGTGTACAGATGACTGCCAGGCATTCCTAACTTTTATTCTTTGTAGCATGCTCTAAGCAGCCTTCATCAGAATGTCACTGTGTAGTCTGGGTTTGCCTTTTACAATGTAACTGATTGTGAATTAAATTAAGTTTTATCAGTAAGTTAATCATCTCTACATCTTTTCATATGTCCTTTTAGTGTATTATATACATTACATCCAGGCTTTTAGAAAGTCTTCATCTCATCAAGAACACCAATTCTGTAATGCTTCAATCATTTATTAGAATGTTCTTCGAAAAGAATCATACATTCTCTGTTTTACCATCCTTCATCAAATTCAAAGCAGGGATTGTGCTCTCCAGCTATTGAAAAGCATACTTCTTGAAGCCATGTCTGGTTTTGAAGGGCTTTTCCCATTTTATCTGCAGCAGCACTTCTTTTGTTTCAGCCAGACCTTCCTTGATTATAGCTCATGCTAGAAAATTATGCATTCAACCAACATTTACCTTACTTCCTATATGGACATTTCTACATGGCCTACTGTTTGCTAAACTCTTGCATTTCATCTAACTTCGGTAAATACATATATATATATATATATATATATATATATATATATGTATATATATATATATATATATATATATATATATATATATATATATATATATATATATATATATATATATATATATATATATATTTCAATATGTTTTCTGATCAAACTGATGCTTAGGTTCATAGGTTCATAGGTAGGTACTAGGCTATTGGCCCAAGGGCCTAAGTAAGCCTATCCAACAAAGTTCCCTGGCTTACGCCAACCCAAGAAAGTTAATTTCCTGTGCCCCTGTTGAGCAGAGCCACAGAAGTGATCCCTGGGGTATTTCCTAGTCCCCATCCACTCATCAAGATTTTTCTTGAAGAGTGTTAATGAGGAACTTTGCTTGACATAGATGGGTAGCCTGTTCCAGAGTAAGGGAAGTCTCTGGGACAGGAATCTATCCCTCCAGCAAGTCCTGTTTATTGTGGTGACAAGGTTTAGATCCCTAGAGCATGTAGCTCAGAGGGATTGGGATTTCCTTAGGTGTAGCATGTCCAACAGCTCTGGGATTGACATAGCTTTGTATGTTAGGCAGAGATCACCTCGGAGTAGGCGATATGCTACAGAGTAAAGCTGGAGTTTTTGAGACGATCAGTGTAGGGCATCTGTTTGAGGCCAGTAATTCTCTTTGTGAGGTACTTCTGTGGCCTTTCCAGCTGTTGCAGATGTTTTGTGAGGTACATTCGAAAAGGGGCATTGTACTCTATAGTGGGTCTAATGAGTGTCAAGTAGAGGGGAACAATGACCTCTTTTTTTCCTGGATGAGAACCCTTTTGTGATGAGGTGTGCCATGTAGAAGGATTTCCTGACTACTGTAGCAATGTGATTATCAAAGGAGAGACTACTGACCACCTGGGTCTCAAGGTCTCATCACAGACTGCTGCCTATGTGGTAGTTCATGGGTACAGAGTTTTTTACCAAAGGGGATAACAATGCACTTTTTGGCATTGAGCTTGAGGCCATGGCTCTGACACCAGGCATCTGTCTCAGTGAGGCCCCTCTGTAGGATGTTCACATCATTTGGGGACTTGACTATAGCTCCTAGTTTGCAGTCATCTGCAAACATCATTAACCAGAGGCCTTCTGTGTTAGCCTGTACTTCAGAGAAGTAGATACCAAACAGGAGAGGTCCCAGGACTGAACCCTGTGGTACTCCACTTGTCACTGGTTTGAAGTCAGATTTGGAGTCTGCAACTTTTACAGTGTGGGTTCTGTCAGTGAGTCAGCTAGCAACCCATCTTGTGACATAGGGATTTATACCTAGTTTAGTGAGTTTAGCTTTAATTCCAGAATGGGGGATGGTGTCAATAGCCTTGGCAAGGTCAAGATAGGCTGTGTGAACCACCTTACCCTCGTCTATGGCTTTGGTGACTGCCTCAAAGAAGTCGACCAGGTTCAGAAAGCAAGATCTGCCTTTCACAAACCCGAGCTGGGTGGGTTCCAGAGTTTGGAGGTTACCAATGTCTTTGTTTATGAATTCCATGATGATACGTTCCATGGCCTTGCAGACCAGGCTTGTCAGACTAATAGGGTTATAGTTCCCAGGATCAGTAGTGGCTCTCCCTTTGTGGAGTGGGATAACTGTTGCTGTGCGCCATTCAGTGGGCACAAAGCCTGGCATGAGGCTATGATTGAACATGGTGGTGAGTGGGGAGCCAGTTTGTTCTGAAGTTCATGTAAAACGCAGCATGGGATGCTGTCCGGTCCCATGGATGCTGTATTTTGGTGTGCTGATTCATTTAAAATGTAAACAGAAGCCAAGTTTGCGTAGTCTTGCTGTAACTATGTGAGGATTCTGGTAGTATTGGATTCTGGTAGTATTCTTGACTTTTCCTGTTGGTTTGCTACATCTTTTTCTTAAACTTGGCCTAATCTGCTATATTTTCTTTTACAAAAAGACAGCAGGAAATTATCATGTAAATCTTCGTTAAAGTGTTTTTTCCCATGTGTAAATGTTATTGTAAGTTACAGCAAAAATGTTGACTGCATTAAAATTTTTTTAACAGAAAAGTGAGGCAACTGCTGATACTTACAGGTTCAGAAAAATGTTCAGTTTGAACAGTTCATTTGTTTCTCTTTCTCTACACGAAACAAAACTTGCAACAGAATTTGACATGAGAATGTATTTTACTCATTCCTGCAAATCACTTTCCAATAACTATTATTAGCAGTTAAAAAGAGTAACTTTCAAAAATGCAGTTTCCCAGCTTTTAATTGTGGCACTCTGTAACTAGTAAGGTCAGTAAGGAGTGTACATGTGCAAGTCATTTATTTTAAACTGTTAAGAGTAATATTAAAACCAATCTGACACTCAACAAATACATTTTTTTATTCGTCATTGTGCAAGTCAGAAATATACTCTGATGTAATGTAAGAACTTGTACTGCAATATCATTCAAATGTTGATGTCGCGTTAAGAGTACATTGCCAAAAAAAATAAACATATATATATATATATATATATATATATATATATATATATATATATACTTCTAAATACCCGTGACACTAACTCTGAGGAACAATACTAGGCAAGCAATCATGGGGACCATGGGATGCCTAGCTATATGCTATATAAGTAGGGACACTTGTTAAGCACCTAATAGTCTCACCTTCCGAATGGATCAGAGCTTTATATGATAATCCTAGTTTAATTTGTGTCGACCCTTCCAGTCAATACAACTCACCTTAAAGGCAGACAAAGAAGCACTTTGAGCTACACTGATAACTTTTTAAGTAATCTAGGAATATATCGAATTAGGAACCAATCTCTCCATCATGACTTGTTTATTTTCTGGTGTAAATTTAAGTATGTTGTACATGCCTTTGTACAGCTGCTGGTTTTGTGAAGAAGTAAGACATTAAATAGGACTGCATCTTTTAGGACTCAAACAGGGAAAGAAGCATTCAAGTCAGAGCAGCCTGGAGGTTACTGAGTCCAGAGTCAAAATCTGTAATTTGTCAGGAAAGTTGACAGATTTAAAACCTTTAATTTTCTTTGCTAAAAATCATTGGGACTTTTCCATTTGAACAATATACTTATCAAAAGGGGGATAGTATTTGATGATGAATCAGATAAGAGAATAATATAAAGGTAAGATGACTTCTTTGGATCTTGATGATAATCCCTAGGAAATCAACTGGGCCAGACAGAATGATTTTCTGATTATGGTGGAAACATAATGACTGAATAGGTGATAGTTGTGCATGTAAGTATCCAAGTATCTCGTGGGTGTACCTGTCTGAAGAGGAATACCATTTGCAATAATGTGAAAGCAGCTTTTTTGCCAAAAGCTATAATTGTGCTCTTTTTTTATTTTACTTGAGACATTTTTTAGCTACACCAGATTTGTACATACTCTAGCCTTTACTGTAGCTGTTTAGCATCAATGGATGAGTGGATTACAGTGCCCAGCTTGCTGTTATCTGCAAAACTTGGTCAATCACACTTTTGGGATATTGATTTTGATGTCTGCAATGCAAATGACAAACAGGAAATGGACCAGCACTGATCCCTGTGTCATCTATCCCCAATTACAATTTTACATTCACAGACAGTAACAGCAACTTTCATAATATGGCATCCTTTGGATAACCAATTTACAATCCAGTGGAAAATGTAGGGTTTTACATTGTTTGATTTTTCAATAATGCTGGCATGTGGGATATTGTCAAAAGGCATATCCATGTAAAGATAATAAGTGTCCACTGAGTGACCACTATTCCCAGCCTCTGAAACCTGCTCAAAGGAGCTTTCTAGCTTTGGAAGATAGGACCTACCCTTTATAAAACCATATTAGAGTCTAGATCAGTTAAGTTGCCTCTGTCTGCAGAAATGACTACTGCTGTGATATGTTCCATGGCTTTGCACATGAGGCTGTTGAAGCTAATGAACCTATAATTGTCTGAGTGTGTAGAAGGGCCAACTTTGTGTAGGGTAGACACACCATCTGTTCTCCAGACATCAGGGCAAATCCTGTGGATAAACTGAGGTTGAACAATTTAAGTCGATGCTTTGAAATTGTGTACTTGTCATTGAACAGAATGAAAACGAACTGGTTTGTGTCTGTTCTCATGGATGTGTTATCTTTAGCATTTGACTGGGATTCTAAGACTTCTTCAATGTGATTGGAGGGGTAATTACATTTTCTGGTAAGAAGGTAAATTTAGCATTAAATTTGTCTGCTAAGATATTAGCTATATCCTTGAAACTGGAATATGTCATATAATAATAGATGAGCTCAGTGCATTTCCAGATATCATTCTCCAACTTCCTGAGATAACTGAAGAAAGGCTTTCCTTTGGCATTTGTAGCAACTTTGAGCTTGTACTCTACTTTCCATTTTCTAATTGTGTTCCTAAGTTCCTCGCCGCCATAGTTTGTGTATACTCCTGAGATAAAGAGATGAGGATTTCTTATATCTTTTCATTGTTTTCTTTCTTTTATTATACAGCATATTAATACATAAGATTCACCAGAGATCTTTATTTCAGAATTTACCTCTGTATTTAGGGTGGTCAGGTACTGACTTTTATATGCAACTGTTTAGATGTCGGTAAAAGCTGAAGATGAATGCATCAACCCTCTCATTTGAGTCCATTTGTATCCAACTGCTGGAAATTTTGCACAGGTCTTCTCAATGCTAAAGAAGGTTTGCTCTGGAGAAGTCAGTACACATGGTCTCAGTTATTGGTGGTGGAAGATTTCTGCTACACTTTATGGAGATGTTGACTGATATGTGGTCAGATTTCAACCAGGATAAGGAGATGTAATGTAGGATACCGGTTATGGCTAGGTTGGTGAGGAGCAGGACAAGGATATTGGAGCCTCTAGTGGGTAGTTTTCCATTTTACTATGGTGCATTGGTATTAACAATACCTAGAAAATTCTAAGCATAGCAACCTTTAGAGGTGTAAGTGTGCCAATTCAATTGAGTAATTGAAGTACCTTAGCAGGAAGGCATTTGACTTGATATTTAACTCTCTACTGCATTAAGGTAATTTGCATGATTTTAGGGGAAATTGATTGAGATCTGTAGAAATAAAGAAATATATGGATATGCTAAGGGTGGTTTAGATCTTCAGAAACTCAAAGTTAGGATCATATGTAATTAGAAGTGAGGTGATGATGTTTCAGACTAATATGATACTATCCCAAAAGTCACTTAAGGGAATGAAGTCTGACAGGCACTAAACTCTGATATAGAGGGAATGCTGTAATTGCACTGACATCATGTCTCAGTAACTACACAGATATGAATGTGTTCACGTTGCAGGATGACCTCCAATTTAGGAGTCTTTTAATTTTAACACCCAATATTTAGGAGTGCCACTTTGATGCTGTCCAAATTTGGGCTTGAGTTTGTTAAGTAATAATTTTCACTAGGTGGACTCTGCTTAGAAAAGGCACTATTGGGGCAGCAAAATCTTTAGCCTGTATGTGTATGCTCTGGTATGTGAGGTCTATGCCATAGCTGGCAATACAGGGAGTCTTATCTACCATCATGTGACTGACTCACACTCACATACTGGATCTCTTTAGAATAACATCAGCTATTCATCCAATTATTTTGTCTTGATATCTAGGCATCATTCTTTGTGAAGGCAAGATGCTGCACAAGGCCAGTGTCTTTTCAGCCACTAACACATCCATGGTAAGCTCCATCACATCTCTCTGCATATTTCTCTGAGTAAAGTGCCTCAGGTTATTCACTCTGACATCTGCCACAACTTGGTCAAATTCATATTTGTCTAGTTTAAGGGATCTTAGAGCCATTGTGACATCATGGCTGCTAACATCGGACAAGCAGTTTACAGTCACACTGTTCTTATCTGGTATGGCACCTGCTGAGTCTGTTTGAGAGAGAGAGAGAGAGAGAGAGAGAGAGTCACCGATGACTAAAATAATTCCTCGAAAGTGGCTTACTGGGAAGACAATCTGCAGAATAAGAAAAGTAACTATATGGCTTCTTCTAAAATCAGCCAGTGTCATTTTGAGTATAATGAACCATTTTTTATTTATTTTTCCATACAGATCATTATCCTTAGTATAAATTGCACCAGGTAGGATTCAATTGCCCAGTGCACAGCACCCTAACATACATTAGTGATGCAATATATTCCCTGATACTTTTGTGTTATTCTATAAAAATAATGTTACAGATATTTTAAGCTGTCATATCCATTAATGTGTTTTGCTGTCTGGCTTTATTCTTGATAATTTAAACTTCCTTTTCTATTGCTGTCTCATTTGTCAGCATTTCTGACTTAGAAAGCTTCTGTTTGTTTTCATAACAGGTTATTAATATTTTGTTCTGTAAAAGGGCCCTGTGTTTCGTACCTGTTTTATTGACATCTTGTCTCTTATTTCTGTGATAGTCCACTAGCATTTTGCCTACTGTTATTGATTATATAAAACTTTCTTACATTTAACCATATTGTTATACTACACACGTGTATCATATTTACCTTCCATATACTGCCAGCATTACACAACTGTTGCATACCATGATCTATGGACTGCAAGCACAAATGTATTATTTATATCCAATTAATCCTAATAAAAATTGTCATCTCCTATACTGAAAATTATGTCAGTATTTCCTTTGTTGCTGCAAGGCAGCTCCACATTTATTTTCCGTCTGTAGCCGGTGAATATTTTTAGTTTCTTTCATGTTTATCATCATTTAGAAAATCACTCCAGTGGTTGTATCTCTGCCAGGATGCTGTTTTTTTGTTTTCTTTTTCATTTATATGACTTCATTTTAGCAATTGCTGTAATCCATTTAATTTACAGTTCAGTCAAGGAACAGTATTTTACTGTCAATCTGTTGCATTTTATCTTTTTTATGTAAATGGCAAAACTTTTGTAATCATCAAGAATTTCAAATCTCTATTCACAATTTCATTTGTTAACTAGAACCATAGCATAAATATCGCTGCACATAACTGCGTGTTATTTTAAGGAAAAATAATAATAAGCATTCTGCTTATTTTTAATTCAAACATTATTGCAGGATCTCCTGCAAGCTTAAACACCTCCAGAAATATTTAGCTACTTATTCAGTTTTGTTTCTTTCTTTTGAATGTTGTCTGCATTCTGTGCATTTAAACAAGGTATGTGTGAGCCAGTCGAATATATGTATTTGAGGTTATTCTATGGCAAAGCACTGGCTGCATTTTGTAACACAATACTGATTTGTTTACCTGAATCAGTACTTTGGTCTATAATGGCTGGCTGAAATAATTACACCTCCAGGTCATTGCTAAATGCTATTGCCTGAACATCAAGCTCTTTGCCAGTGTATCTTGTTTTTTTTTTTCTTACTTTCTTTAATTCAATTCTATTTTGCTTGTTTCTTCTTCAGCAATAAATCCACTATCAGTTTTATGAAATGAATATTTCTGGTTGACTTCATGCCAAGGTGGCCACTTTTTCTACTTTGACTTCTCAGCAGTTGTATCAGTTATATATTTTATTATAACACAACCTAATATTGCTTTAGACCTTAAAGAAAATGTGCATTTAGTTATCATGACTATAGTTTTCTACCAATAACATGTATCATTTCTGTTTGTACTACTTGATACAGTTTGTCTGAAGCCATATGTACATAGTTTCATTTACTGCATTAATATATCATAATCATATCTATATCTTTTACTTTTTCTATATAATTTGTTTGTAATTAATGTGTAAGATGAGTGCAAGAATTATTCATTTTAAAATGAAGGTTTACCTTTAATACTTAGGAAGTTCTAAGATACAAATGTTTTTCTAAAATGTACAATCCACACTCACTGCTAATCATTTGATTGAGTTATTACAATCAAAGTTTGTCATAGTTTTGCATACAATGAATGTGTGTTTGAATTCATAAACATTCTTTTTGATGAGATCAACTAGTGCTAGTAATTCATTTTGGTCTTTTTTCCACAAAAAAATACATCAATCATACAGTGAAAGGAAACACACAGTTAGCTTTAAATGTGTTTAAGATCCAGATATTTTAAATTAACATTATGAAATATTGGGGTAAGATAAAACAAATGTAGCTGCCATATATATTATTTCCTGTTATTGAAACATTCCTGGTACAAAGCAAAATAGCATTCTTTAATAAAATGACAAAAACAAAAACATATAAAATTAAATATATTACAACTACAGCCTGTACTTTTACTTTTGCATCTCTGTCCACTCAGTCTGGAATTGGAGGGCATATTTTTTAATTTATTGTTATCTATTTCAACACTAATTGCAAATGAGCAAATCCTACAACAGCAAAAAATTTCTGCTATGTCCTTTAGTGAATAATATAATATTGCCACAAGTTGTTTTAGAAGGTTTCCTAATACCAGTCTGAATGGTTTTAATCCTCTAAAAAATGATGCCAATTGGCATCCTAGATATTTATGAAAAAAGTGTGAAGTTTCTCAAAATGCAAGAACAATGTGTTAACTAGATTTTTTTTTTATTTCCTAAATTATTTTCATTTGCAGTTCACAAACCCACATACACATTCAAAATGTATTACATTTCTCTAGGGCAGATTGAAAGGGGATGTCAATGCAGGTGCAGAGTGTTTTGAGGTTACAGTCACCAGTACTGAAATGTTGCCAGTCTGACGCAAGCACAGTGCCAGGATTCATTAAAACAGCCCTGAACAATATCATGCCTGTTTATAAGAATCATATCTCTCCACTTCTTAGAGCAAGAAATCTGGACAAAGCCGCAAATAATGGGGAGACAAAGGCCCCAAGATAGGGACACTTTATAAAAATTCCTTTTACAAGCTTAAAAAGTTGATAGAATAACATGTTTTTGCTATTATGAATTTTCTGAAGGAAATGGAGTCTGAATCTCAAATATCTGCCATTATTTTCTGACTTCACTCCTCAATGATTTGCCAGTGACTTGTCAGAAAAAACACAATTTTATGAGAAACAGGCTAAAATATGAAGCAAAAGCTGGACATTCTGTGAAAATCTGGACGGTGAGAGGTATGGTATGAATGTGTTTAGTAGCTTAACTGTACCAAGGAAGACTTTTTTTGTTCAGTCCTCAAATTGAGAAAGTTGTCTGTTTGGGTATTCCCCAGGGCATCAAACTACAGCTCTGCCTGCAGAACAGCTTCCACTTAACCAGTCCTCTCATCAAATGTCTGAGGCCCTTAACCTTCAGTCAAAAGCAAGACCTCAACATGCTTAAACTCTGTAACTTTAGATGACTGTGCACCCCCACCTCCATCTGCAGACATCTATCCAGTATTTTCTGGAAGAGAACCACAACATCAGTTCTAGAAGTCTTGATTTCCACCCCAGTCATGTTACACTCAACAAAGAACTATTCAGTGCACCCTAAATATTCTTAGATGTTGGCTGTGTCCTGATTTGCTGTACATAAAAAAAAACAACAGGGGAAATTAAAGATTTTTTGCATTGTGTTTCAACAATCCAGAATGTTAGCATATGTTGCAGACCCAGAAATTTCTTTGTCATGTCTTCTGCTATTATTTCTAACCCCTCAGTAGTCCATCCCACTGAGTGACTAGAAGGTTAATGCTCCCTGTTCTATAGTTATACAACTCTGCCCTTGTCATACCCTCACCATTGAACATGAAGTAGACTGCTGCATGGTCACTGCTGTCTGTTTTCTCCCACAAGTTTACCTTTTATCTGTTCTATTATTCCCTCAAGGCTGGGTATTTCCTACTCTCCTACACTCTACAGTATGTGCAGCACTAACCCTTCTCCTACTTTCTACCATCCTATGAAGCAGCACCCCTACTCCTTGTCAATACCACCTCCCACTCTGACTCTCTATCATCCTTTGCAACAACACCCCTACTTCTTGTCCCTACCACTCCCCACTCCGACTCTGACATTCTACCATCCATTTCAGGAGCACGCCTACTTCTTGCCCCTATCACTCCCATCTCTGACTATGACTCTCTACCATCCTTCGCAACAGCACCCCTACTTCATGTCCCTACTACTACCCACTCTGAATCTGACTCTCTGCCAGTTTTTGCAGAAGCACAGGAGCTCCTACTCTCTAGTAATCTCTGCAGCAGCACTTACAGTCCTGCTCTTTACTTACCATTACAGCAGCTCCCTGACTCCTACTACATCCCTTGTGACTTCACCCTCACTCTTCATGTTTACCACTCTTTGCAGTAGCACCCCACTCCAACTCTGTGATACCCTTTACAGCACTATCTCTAAGCCAACACTGTAGCATCCTTTATCCCAGTACGCCCACTCCAACTCTGTAGTATCCTTTACAGCAGTACCCCCACTCAAACCCTATAGTATCCCTTACAGCAGTACCCCCACTCCAGCTCTGTAGTATCCTTTACAGCAGTACCCCCGCTCAAACCCTATAGTATCCTTTACAGCAGTACCCCCACTCCAGCTCTGTACCCACACTCCAATTCTGTAGTATCTTTTGTAGCAGCACCTTCACTCCTACTCTACCATTCATTCTAAATATTCTGAATTCCAGTAAAACATGTGGATTTATGACTACCAGTGGAAGCCATAATAATACTGCAGCATAAAAAAGCCACCACTATAAATTTGACAGCTCACAGAGTCAACTTAAACAACAGAATTAAAATTAAGATTCCACACTTCTTAATAATAATTTAAACTGAAAGCAGATTTGAGCCTAGGGGAAATGTTACTACTTCCAGAGTTCTGTGATCTCAGAAGCGCTATTGGTACAGTATGACAGTATACTGAATTCAACTAAAGTAGTGTAAAAAACATGCTTAATTTCTGTTTGTACTACCTGATGGTCCCATGATGGCTATAATCTCAGTACATTAAATCAATTTGCACAACACTACGCAAGCAATCAAAGGGACTGTAAGAACTATAGCTATATACACTTTTAAGTTGACAAACATAAAAAAAGTTCTTACCACCCATTAGGAGTACTTAATAGTGCCTACCTTTCAAATCAAGCAAGGCATACATGGTGAACATTTCTGTTTACCCATTCAGTCATCAAAGCTAGCCTTAAAGGCAGACAAAGTAGTAATTTGCTTGACCTGTACTGGTAACTTATTCAATAGGTATGGGGATATAATGCATTAGAAACCTTTCAGTCTAGTCTCTCCAGTAAGTCTTGTTTACTTGTTGGCATAAATTTAGATCCCTGGTATGCATTTTTGTAGAGTCACTCATTTTGAGATGAAATAAGAGGTCAAATTGTATTGGGTCATTCATGACTCAAAAATGTGAGACACAGATTACCTTAGAGCAGTCAGTACACAACTGAATTTAAGGATAGTTGTAATAATCTATTAGGATAGCTGAAGGATTTAAGGCCTTTATTTTATTTATTGATTCGGTTAAAAATCATTGGGGTGTTCCCAACTGAGTTATATGCTTGAATTTGTACATACCAAAGAGGGCATTGATTTTTGATAATGGATGTGATAAGGGAAGAGAACAGCTGTAAGTTAATGTCCTTGTATCTTGAAAAAAACAGATAGAGAGATTTCCTGACTATGGACGAACCATGATTACCAAGTGAGAGAGAGAGAGAGGATTATCCACATAAGTATCGAGGTCACTTATGATTGTATCTGTGCGAGCAGGAATAATATCACTGATAACATATGAGGTGGAATAACTTTTTTATTGAATGCTATTATGCTGCATTTCTTTAGCCCAATTTCAGTACACAAAAAATGTGCATATTCTAGCTCTTTTAGCAGCAACGTAGTATCAGTGAATGACTGGATATTACTGCCCAGCTTGTAGTCATCAGCAAACTTGGTCAACCACACTTTATTGATATTGGCTTAAATATCTGCAAACTAAATGCCAAACAAGAAAGAACAAACTTTTTCCCCTGTGGTACCCACTAGTTACCATTTTGTGTTCTGAGAAGTTACCATCAGCTCTGCCTGGTATCTGTTGGATAATTACTTTACAATCCAGTAAACAGAAGGAGGGGGTTACATAATGTTTGTCTAACTTTGCAATAATCCCAACACTAACTACATATATAAATATGTATTTCATATCTGTGTTGCAATAATGCAGCATCTGGAACAGATATATATCCAGCAGCACTGCAAAACTAGCCAAGGTGGAGCACTCCCAAAGCTGTCAAGGCAGTTATTTCCATAGGTAAAAGGCACTGTAGGAAGAGTGCTGTCTGCCTGATGTTTCAGTGCACATATGGAGAATCACTATTAGGTCTTTACAGTTGAGTAGAAAGGAGTTAACTGGCTGAAATGTCTGCAGCAACCCTTTAAGAATGACCTGGCTCTAGTAATGTAGGTTCTAGTAAGTCATGGTAAGTATTTTATACACTGATCTTGTAATGAATGGCATTTTATTTTATTTATACATTTGTTAATTGGATGGATCCTTTTCAGACATGAGCAGAGGATTTAGAAACAGCAAAATATTACAAACATTAGCTCACAGGCTACCAGAAAGGTTTAGAATATCACATAGAACTGAATGGAAAATTAAATATAATAATACATGTGCAACATAACTTTATATTTATATGCAGAACTGTAGCTAGCTCATTTGGTGTGTCATGAAGAACCCCAAATGGCACATCTTCAACTCGGAACTGAGGAGAAAAAAACTGCAACTGCAGCAAGCTGCCAAACTACAACAAACTATAACAAGCAACTTGCTACAGTTATTACAGTTAATACCACACACACTTACTTCAGTTAAGCATTTCAGCCAATCTGTAAATGCAGTATCAGCATTCATTTATCAGTGTCAGTACCACACTCCTACATCATCAGCCTCTGCCAATCATGCCCCCGTAACTTTTTTCTCCCAGGGCAGCTGTCCCTCCCTTGCCCACCATAGTTACAGCTCTTATTTGTCTGTATCTTTAACTGTGTATGTGTATGATGTATGTGTGTGTGTGTGCGTGTGTGTGTGTGTGTGTGTGTGTGTGTGTGTGTGTGTGTGTGTGTGTGTGTGTGTGTGTGTGTGTGTGTGTGTGTGTGTGAGTGCATGTGCATCTTCTTGACATAAAGACATATATAAAAGAAAACACAACATTTGCGGTTATCAAAACTATCAGTTCATTTAATGACACGTTTTTTTCTTCTTAGATTTTTTTTCGTCCCCTTAAACCACATATTTAATGACCTAGCCCCCAGTGAACCACATACATGATGGGTCTACCAGCCATCCTCTTAAGCCCCAGTATTGCTGGGGCCAGTAGTGGATCCTAAAGGTGTCCTTGGAGCGCTTCTCATCTGTGCTTCTATCCAGGTTTACATTTTATTTGTTTTATGCTCTACCCACTATTTTTCCCTGTCTCCCATGCTTGTTGACTGCATCCAAGAGCAACTCCTCTCTTTGAACAATGCTTGCCCATAGGAGTTGTATCACTGAGCTCCCTTTCACCCAAGACTGACATGCCTCGCCCTTTCCTGCCATTCTGAGAGTCACTCAAGCCGCTAAATGAATGCAGATTACCTGGCCATAGTTAGGGCTTTTATCCCTCAGCACAACCTTAGTGTGCCTCATTTTAAGACATGTTAAATATAAACATGAAATAGTTCAACATGAGATTAATCCACTTGTTTGAATAAACTTATCCATAAGATAACCCTGAAAAAAGCAAGAAGGTCAGCAAACTTTACAAAAGCAAATCCATGAAATAGGACTACAGTAGTTTTTTACATATGCCATTTGATGGATGCTTCTAATTCAAAGAGGAATTGATTTCCAAACTGCTACTTCTAGGTTGGAGAATGGTTTTCCAGTGGAAGTAAGCCTGATAAACAGATGACACAGTGTAAATGAACTTTCTGCTTGGAATCTAATGAAGTAAACATTTTTTCACCTTTATTTATGAGCACCTGGAGCAAGAAGTGGAGGTGTTGTAACCTAAAGACAGTATTACAGAGTGGGAGAGTGGTCCTTTTTGGTTATTGGCTGCACCTGGACTTTTTGTAAAAAGAATCAATGGTAACCTCTATGCTAGGACAGAGTATTTGACAAATTGTGTGAGCTAGGCTGTCACATCGGTGCAATGGTTCACAATACTGCCTCGCAGTGCATGGTTCTGCACTTCCTAGCTTCCATTTTACAGCAGCTTTTTTGCAGAGTCTGTATGATGACCTCCTTGTGTCTGCTGCATGGGATTCTGCTGGGTGTTCTAACTTCCTTTCACATTCCAAAGAAATGCTGGTAGTTGAACTGGAAATTTGTAAATTGCCAGTAGTTGTGTGCGTGTGTGAGTGTGTATGTGTGTGTGTGTGTGTGTGTGTGTGTGTGTGTGTGTGTGTGTGTGTGTGTGTGTGTGTGTGTGTGTGTGTGTGCGTGTGTGTGTGTGTGTTTGTATTACGGAGGTAGTATGCTCTCTAAAAGTACACATATAGTACATTTGCATTTAAACATTATATAACTTAGCAAGGTATTTTCAATATCTGAGTAAGTGCTTGTCTGTATGTGTGTACTCATGCACGAATAATGGGGGGCAGTTTGAGGAGATATCCTAAAATTACTGTAGACATTATTCAAATCATTGTCTTTGCATAAAAAAGACATTTTATTTGTTTAGATTAGGTATTTTCATATGTGCATGCATGCACACGTGTGCCTGTGTGTCTGGTGTGTGTGTGTGTGTGTGTGTGTGTGTGTGTGTGTGTGTGTGTGTGTGTGTGTGTGTGTGTGTGTGTGTGCGCGTGTGTCTGTGTATGTGTTTCTGTGTGTGTGTGTGTGTGTGTGTGTGTGTGTGTATACAGATGACTGCCAGGCATTCCCAGCTTTTATTCTTTGTAGCATTCTTTAAGCAGCCTTCATCAGTATGTCACTGTGTAGTCTGGGTTTGTTGTTTACAATGTAACTGGTTGTGAATTAAATGAAGTATTATCAGTAAGTTAATCATCCCTACATCTTTTTATATGTCCTTTTTGTGTATTATATACATTACATCCAGGCTTTTAGAAAGTCTTCATCTCATCAAGAACATCCATTCTGTAATGTTTCAATCATCTATTCGAATTCTCTTCGAACAGAATCATACATTCTCTGTTTTACCATCCTTCATCAAATTCAAAGCAGGGATTATGCTCTCCAGCTATTGAAAAGCATACTTCTTGAAGCCATGTCTGGTTTTTAAGGGCTTTTCCCATTTTATTTGCAGCAACACTTTGTTCTCAGCCAGACCTTGCTTGATTACTACTCACTCTAGAAACAAAAAAAAACATGTAATCCTTGAAGCAAACCTGAAAAGTTTCATAAAATGAACGCTTAATTGATTTGCAAGCAGGTAAATGCTTCAGGACATTCTGTTCAGTTACATCCAAGTCTGAAGATTTTTGTTAAATCTCCTCTTTGGCACTGATGTTGGACTTTAGTATGTGTTTCTCTCAAAATAGACTCTGAGAATTACATTGGAAAGAACTGATCCTTTTCTAGACATTGTAAAAAAATAATTGCACAAAATCTACAATTTCAATCAATTAGAGGAACTTGTGTTGTGCCAGGACATAAATGGATCATTTTAGTGTGTGTGTGGCCTCATTACAATATAAAAAGGCTTTGGACAGAAATCAGAGCCAGAAGATGAAACAGACTAAAAGAAATCACAATGCATTGCAGGAGCTTTGTTGTAATAGTAGTGATTCCTTACAGTAATTCGTTCTTACATTCTTAGACTATATAAGAAAGAGAAACAGAAAAAAATAACTGCTAGCATTCTAATCTAGGGAGTTTTAATCTTTTATTGTAATATGTTCAGTAAAAAATAAATAAATAAAAACAGGAAAGAAAGAAAAATGCTGAGACAGACGAAAAAGCTGTGCTACCAACCTATAAAATAAAGCAAAATAAAATAAATTATATAGAATAATGTTAAAGAATGAGCCATACTTGTTAGTTATAAAGTTAACAGTGATGGTTACAGTAGTACACCATATCTGATTACAGGCTATCTTGTAACATACTCATGCCTGCTATGGCTTGATCATGGAGACAAAGCTCCAGTAAACAAACTTTTGACAAACATGCTTTATAACATGGCTTTTTGTTTTTTGTTTGTAGCATATCCACAGGTGTAGCTGAAGTAGATATGGGTTCCTTCCTACCTGACTCTGGTGACACCCTTTCTTTAGGCCCAACACCCCAAGGTGGCAAGTGATAACAGATTTTATTCTAGGTGACACTGTAGTTTAAAGGGCAATAGCACAACAACAAACAAATTATTTCAACAGTGCACCAGTTAGCAGTAAGGCAGAGTGAAATATGCATGTAATGAAACCATACATTTACCCCCTTCCCCAGAACTCAACAGAAAAGATCTTGACATTCAAACATGCATACAAAGAGGCAATATCAATGAACAGTAAATCTTTTATAATGCAGCAATACAAACAGCGGAAAAAAATGCAATGTCATTGAGGGAAAAAGAGGTTATAATGCAACAGTACAGATATGAAAAAGATGCAGTGTCATTGAGCAGTAAGGATTCTTGAAGGCAGCAGTACTAACGTGAGAAAAATGCAATGTCACTGAACAGAAAAGATTTATAATGCAACAATACAAATATGAGAAAATGCAATGTCATTTAGCAATACAGAGTCTTTAAGGCAACAGTACTAACATGAGCAAAATGCAATGTCACTGAACAAAAAAGATTTATAATGCAACAATACAAATATGAGAAAATGCAATGTCATTTAGCAATAACATGTCTTTAAGGCAACAGTACTAATACCCTCTATGCCCTAGATCAATCTAAACAGACCAGTTATGAGACACTCTATTGTACCCTGTTTACTGGCTAGTGACTACTTACAGTCCTACTGCCGGCATGATAGGGCCCAAGTTTGGAGCTCATATGGATCCCAGCTATTTGTAATCCAGAAAGCATTTAGGGAGGAATCCACAATCTTATAAAAGTATAAAAAAATGATGGCCAAAAGCCTCTCACCACTCCGTTGAAAATATCCCAGTGACCAGGCACCACAGTTCCTCCGAGAAAAATGAAAAATCACCTGCCAGGACTCTGATAGTCATCTATGGCATCTCTGCACTAGGCCCAAGGGAACTCCTTTTCTTGCTGAATCATATGCAGGCATGTAAATATTGGTTTCAGAACTTCTCTCCTGAATCCCCAAAATAGCATCATCCAGGATTTCAGCAAGAGACAGACACAAACTGCTACCTCACTTCTCTGTCCCAAAACCACTAGAAGAAAAAAATCCAGTCATGCTGCAAAGTCCTTTTCCCTTCAGATGGTCTTTCAGTCTTCCCTCCTTCAGCTAATGTTCCAGTCTCCTCTCTTTCACTTTCAAAATTGTCTTTTATATTCCTGAAAAAGACCTCCATGTTGTGGTATAATGGAAAACTACAGTCTATTACTCCAACAATTAAATACAGTGGGAGCTACATGTTATTTATTTATTTAATAAAATAGTTGCTGGAGGCATTGTTTCAAATGAATAAACAACAAAACTGAAACCACTACACAATAATTGAAATGAAAAAAAAAATGGGTTTGGAATTCATCAACCTCTATCTGATGGGTTATTTGCAGGTTGTTGTGTTCCTTGTCCCGTAGTATCATGTGCCTAAGTCAGAAGATGCCAAGGCGAAACACCCTGGTATTGCAGTTTAGAGGGTGTAGGGGATTGCCTCCCCCATACTGCAACAAACATGCATATGATTTGAACTTTTGCCATTATGCGTTTCAGGCATTTATTTTCAGCATTGTAGTTTCATTGGCTTTTAGGCATTCCATATTTCATAGTGGAAATCTTATCTACATGCACAGACCTGCAGAATCACAACTCACCTTCTCAGAAATGTAAACATGAAGACAAATATACAACTATTTGACTGAAAAGAGTGTTGATTAACAAATTCAGTTTTATTTCAGAACAGAAACACAGTTACTGCTGCTATTTTACTCAGACAATACCTGAAACAGAAACCCTATTGCAGCATAAAGATTTATCTAACATATTTATGGTTAATTGTCCAAATTGTGCTACAATAATTTACAAAAAAAAAAAAAATCACATTGCATTTTAGAAACTTTTTTTTTTTATTTTGGTGAACTTTATCAAATAACAGGTCATTTATGAGTGATTTGTAGCATACCAAGACTCGTATGAAATTACAGAATTAATGCATGGCTTTATTTACAACGCATAACAGTTTAGACAGTGCCACGTATTTCTTTGGTTAAATCATTCCTATATCTTTGCAGATTATCTAGATGCTATTTTACCTATTTGCATGTTTTGACACCATGGATTTGAGGTACTGTATGAACGGTAGTGATATAAGCTGCAAAATGACAGCACATTGGACAAAAGTGTTAGGATAAAACTGGCAAGGAGTTCACCAGCAGAAGCAGATGGAATGTTTTTTGCTTATAAATATTTTAATGAGGGGGAACATGGGATGTGCCGTTTAGTAAATATCTTGTTAATACATTCTTGGAGGGAGTGGAAATCCACTAACAATGAGACTTTGGAAATAGCCTTCTCTTGTAACCTGTTGTCAGAGCCTGCCTCAGCCGCCAATTAGGGATTCCTTCCCATATGTAATGGCAAAGAGGCAGGATAACCCCTAACAAAACAGAACTTTGAATGTTGGGATGAACACTGAAAATGAAAAGGGCAGTAAATGCCTCTCCTCTTCTGCAGGAGTACAGGAGTCAGTTAGAAGAATTATCTTTGCCAGGAGTTGAAAAGAAGCTTAGGCAAACATACCTTTACAGTTTCCTTATACTTCTTCTAGGGGTCCAACCTCTGAGATAAGTCCCTTGTGTAAAGAAACAAGACACAACTCAAAGAAGGGGAAATAATGTTTCTTCTCCTGGAAATGGAATCAAAGAAGAACAGGAGGAACAAGCAGAAACATACACATAACTGCAGATTCCTTTTCACCTCATGTTTGTGATCCACCTACCAATGGAGCCTCTTCTGACACAATACAAAAAGAATGAACATTGTCAGCAGATATCTTATTATATCTTATGGTCTTCTAATAAAACACTGCATTCAAAATGTTGTACCACTAAACAAAAACAAATTATACCTTTTAACACATTAAATTGGAGCTTATATAGTACACAAATATAAGTAAAAATGGTGGTTTCAGACGATTTAGATAAAAATGGAACCACAACATAGAAACAAATATGGATTGAACAGCAACTGGTCTCTTGCATTGCTTTTAATAGATAGTCCAATAGTGAGCACGTATCAGAAGAGTGATAGGTCTGGATGATTCATATTCCTAAAGAGATGTATTTCAGATCCAGATAACCAAAGGCTCATCATTTTAGTATGCATACTGTTTCAATGAACAGAAACAGGGGACATGGATCTGTCTGAGACAGAGGAAGATCTTCCTGCTGTGTAATCAACATCAACATTTGTTTACAAAGGAAACATTATTTGCTTTCTACACTTCTTAACATTCTTTGTGCAAGGAATTGCTCCTGTAGATGAAAGTCTGATGTTTCACATTATATATGAGTCCTGCAAAAGCATTTGACATGAGTCATCATGTATATATAGTAAATGAGCAAAACTAGTGACTTCACAGAGCTCAGAGAAATACAGAGGAAATAATACTCCTAGATATAGCTTGCATAACCAGTGGAGTATTATGGGGATCGATGTCAGGCCCTGTACCATTTAATACTGTCATTTTAAAGGTAAAAGCTGGTGACCACCTGTAGATGACACAGTACAAAGATGACTAAAAGGTCAGATGCATTCTTACCTCCACCTTGCTATGGAGCTGCATAGGACACTAGACACCGCATAATTATGGTACACAAACAGTCACATGTGCAGCAGAAAAAATATACTTTGTCCTTTTGCCTTCCCAGAAGAAAACACATCATAGCTTAGTGCCACAACACTAGTTTATCTGTTGCTCAGTGGCAGGTTTCATACTTTATCAACAATCATATGTTGCTCATCATTATCAAATACCTATAGTTTCAGATTTGTTTATTGCAAAAAAATATCACTAATTCCATCCTCCATAATTTTGCCTTATTAGTTCCCTTTACCATTGTTTATGGTAATCATTCATTCTATTTCATTTTAAGCCAAAGCTCATTTTATTGAACCTTAAACATATAAACCTGTCAATATATTTGCTATCCCACAGACTCTTAAGATGTGACATATGTCTGGCATGCAAATCTTACTACCCAGTACTGCATTATTTACTGTACATCAATAAGTCAAATGGCTTCAGAGATACTCAGTCTAAGAATCTAAACCTCTTCTGTAACAGGATGTTTTGGAGGGACAGCTTTGTCATGTAGGGGATACCACTGCTGTGAAACAGCCTCCCCATTCTCGTCCATATTTAAATGCAACTTCGATCTATGGATGATGAGCAGAAAATTTACCCCAGGACTGCCCCCTCTACTACTAATAGACAGAGGCATCTCCTAAAGGCTTTGCCATATGCATGGGTTCCCTCAAATTATCTATGGTATGATCCCGGTTATTCTTACTAGAGATAATATATAATTACTGACCATGAGACAGGATGGGTAAGGCCAGTCTAACACCAAATGGATTAGGTTAATTTAAGCACCAAAAGGGAAATTGGCTAGGCCTAAAATGGTTTGCAAAGGCAGCTAGCATAGTATTTACATATGAAGCTATAAGCTTAATTTGTTACAGTCATTAGAAATGAAAAACATGCAGAAAAATAAAATAATAATAGCAGGGTATATTTCCATACATGAAAAGTAAAACATAATCAGCATCTCATTCCTATGTATGGAGAAATATCCCATGTGTCTCACAAATACATGAATTCTAACCGGCATCCATCCAAACTTCATTAGGCCCATTTACTAATTGCTGCATGTCTTGTCTGTGAATCTAGCATGGCAAGTTCACTTCTCTGAATCTCCTTCAAAACAGCCCTTACCACCCCATATTGGTAGCATCCCTTTGCTTTTACTGCCTAGTAATGGACTTTTATCCTGCCAGTACAGTGTGCAGCAAACAACCATACCACTGAGCTAAACTGGCCTGAGGGTCATATTCAATCAAAAATAAGGAAGGAGTCAGGTGAAGTAAGTTTGGACATAACCTCAGTAAGTTTGGAGCTCCTTTCTAAATTGTTGAAGGAAAGGGCATACTCAAAAAATATGGTGCCAATCCCCAAGCTCTCCCTGTCACACCTTCAATAAGCTATACAGAAGCCAAAAAACACAACAGAATGTTGGGAGGAAATACAAAATGAAAACTTCAAAACCCAACTATTCAAACACTTGTCCACTATATGGAAATGCAGCTGCCTTCACCCAACCTAATCCAAGGGGGTTCTCCCTCTGGTTGCCAAGCTCTACAACTCTCATAGTTATCTTCCTATGAGCCTATCTAAGCTCTCAACAATTTCTATAGCTTCTCTCTAAGCTCTCACCTCCTACAGCTCACCTCACACAGCCCAACCTTGTTAATAGCATTCTACTGTTGATGTGTGTATGTAAAGCATATTTACATTTTCTTAAAAGGTTTGTATGTAAACTGTTTCCACACCTAACCCATATCTGTTTTCCTCAAATGAAACTGTGTGATCCCTACCTTCAAGCTTAATTAATTTGTTAACTATGCATGATACTGAATGCATTTATGAGTAACTATTCTACATAAGATCTTTAATATTAACTATCATTTGCATCTAAATTGTATAATGCATCTTGGAGCTTTTCTCCCCAGGCCTCCACTGAAAATGGGTCAATTCGGCCCAGTGGACTTCCCCAGTAATCAAATTGCAAATAAATAAATAAATAAAATGAATTAAATAAACACTACCACCCAAAAATGACACCATCTAGACTTGGTAGCATAAAGCGGAAAAGAATGAATCTTTGACAAAATTTCTGCAGTTATCTGTACTCTAAGGTTTTCCTCCCATGTTATTCTGTCTTTATTGGTATTAGATAATTTAGCTATTATTAAAAGCTTATCAATGTTAGACATATCTCCCTTTAATAGCTCTGAACCACCCCAAGGTTGACCCACCATTTAATACAAAGGGGACAATCATCTCAGGAGTGGGACCCAATTTTCTTCTGGGCAAACTTCCTGACTATTATCAAAAAGTGATGCTCCCACTACCTAGATGGACCATCCTCAGTTCTCATGTCCTCCCACACCAAATGATGATGACCATGCCATACGTTTTCCAAAATGTTAGAGTAAGACTTACCTCCAATTAATGCATAGTCATCAAAAGATAGAGGTCATAGGTCCTCCACCCAGCTTGCCATGTTTGCTTCTTCAAAATTCCATTGCACTAGCTTTAAAAACTCCTGGGCACAGCTACTGTGAGGAGGTAGGTCCCCGTGTAACCTTTTTCAATTTCCTGTAAATCTCCCTCATGCCCCCTGCCTGAAGAAGCACTAAACATCCTAGCCCATGCAGCTGAGGCAAGTGGATTAAACAGCCTGTGCATTATGTTTAACCTGGCTGCAGCACTATAAATGAAAAAAAATAAGGGAAAAAAACTGATCCCCACTGATCAGCAGGTAGCGTCAAAACACCCCAGTTCCATCTCACAAAAAACAGTGAAAAGCCATTTTAATGCTACACAAATGTTTTATGTGGGGAGAAGCAGATGCCCTGAGAGGTATAAAAATCAGTGGGAGAATGAATGAAAAGATGCCCTGAACCTTCCCAGTTAGATCCAAGCAAATACCCTATTTCTGACAGAGTTCCTTGGGCTTCACAAGTATGGCACCATGCATAAGCATGTACATTTTCCCTGAATAATGGGCCCAATGATATACCAGAATGCCGTGCAGTGTTAACTTCCCCAAAAAGGGAATCTCACGGAGCAGGACATAATTAATGTTTACTACCTGGGTCTTATCAGAGTTCAATATACAACCTGCTAAAGTGCCAAAAGTTTCTAATATTGTAAAAATCTGGGTCAATCTTAATCTGGGGTAGACAGAAAGCAACAAATCATCTACAAATAGAGTCAATTTGTATTTACACCCATGCAAGGCATAACCCAGAACCTCAGATTGTGTGATATGAATTGCCAAAGACTCAATATAAATCATCATCAACCCCCTTTTCCCATTTTCTTTATGGGTCGGGGTGTCATGTTAATGTCACTATCTCTCTCAATTCAATGCTGCACTCCTAACTTTTTCAACATTCATGCCTGACTGTTGCAGATCTTCTCTCACACAATCCATCCACCTCTTTGCTGGATGCCTTTGTTTCCTCTTACCTTCTTCCTGTCTGTCCCAAATCTTCTTCACCAGATTGTCTTCTGCTTTTCTGCACATGTGCCTGAACCACCGTGATTGGTTCTCTTTGGTCTTTTTTTTTTTTTGCAACTGGAGCTACTTTAGCTTCTGCTCTTATGTCCTCATTATTTTGTCTATCACACAAAGTACATCCTACCACCCTTCTCAGGCATTTCATTTCCATCACCTCTTGCATCCTCATCTACCATTACTGCCCAGGTTTTTGTACCATACAGTGCTAGTGGCACCACTATTCTTTACACCTTATTTTCAGCTTATTTTGCATTCTTCTGTCATACACTACCCCTGACACTCTATGCCAGTTGACTGCATCCACCCTGATTCTAGCTGTGACCTCTTTATTAAGACTTCCCTTCTCCTCCAACACCACTCCCAGATATTTGAAGCTATTAATCTGTTCCACTATTTTACCTTCTATCTCAATTCTCAGCTTTGATTTCCTCAATTTGCTGCCATTACTACTGTCTTATCTGTATTTAGTTTCATCCCATGTGCCTTCAGTTTTGCATATCATTCCCCTACCTTTGCTGAAGTCTGTAATGCCACATTGTCTGCATGCAGCAACTTTATTGATCTCTCCCTTCCAACATGTTTGCTAATGTAGTCCATCACCAGTATGAACAGCAGTGGGTACAGAGCTGAACCCTGATATGCACCCACTCTCACTGGGAACTCCTGTGTGAGAACAAACATTGTTCAAACTTTAGTTATTGGGTCCTTGAGCATAGCCTGCACTAATTCTACCAGTGTCTCTGGGACTTCAAACCACCACAGTACTACCCAAATCACCTTTCTTGGGCCCTTGTCATATGCTTTCTGCAAGTCTAGGAATGCCCAGATGGACTCTTTCCTCATCTCTAGCTTCTTCTGCACTATCTGTCTCACTACAGTCATCAAGTCATGAATCTCAACTGCTCATCTCCCCATCTAACTTTTTACGAATCTGCATATCCGTCTATCAACTACCCTTTCCAGAACTTTCATGCAATGTGACAGGAGTATGATACACCTATACTGCCCACAGTTGTGGATGTCCCATTTGTTCTTGTACACTAGTACAAGTATGCTTATTCTCCAATGTTTTACCTTGCTGGTTTTGGCTGTACAAGGTTTCTGCTGTTGGTGTATGCTTATTTTCCAGTCATCTGGGATATATCTTTCTCTCTACACTGCTATGAGTACCCTCAGGAGCCATTTCTCCCCGTCCCGCCCAGCATCTTTATCATATCTGCTGTGACCTCATCTGAATCTGAGCCTGCTGCTTTAACTGACTTCCTTTTCCTTAGTGCTATTCTTACTTCTTCTAGGGTAGGCTTTTCTTCTTCTGCCATTGTATGGTGTGTCCGTGACAGTATAGTTTCTGTGTTTTTTTTCTTCTTTTAGAAGCTGCTGGAAGTACTCTGTCCATCTGCCTTTGATATCCTGTGGACTGGTGAGCATTTTGTCGCTGGCATCCCTTATGAATGGTGTTTGTCTTCTTTATGATTCTGTCCTTGCCTTGTGACCTGATATAATTTCTTTGTGCCATCTACTGAGTCACTTTTCAGAAGGTGGAATAATGCCTCTGATACCATGTTCTTTGCTATTGCACCTCCTTTCTTGATTTCTTTGTTAGCCAACAGGTATTCCTTCTTAGCCTCATCCATCTTTCCTAATCCCCACTTTTTCCTGCACTCCTTCTTTCTTTTGATGACTTCCTGGACTTCTGCATTCCACCACCAGCTTTCCTTATGTACCTTATTTCCATACCTGGCTTGGGCAGATGTCTGTTCTGTAGGTCTTACACATGCTGTTTTGAGGCATTGCCATTCTTTTTTAACTCCACCTATTTCCTCCTCTTCTTGGGGTGCCAGTGCCCTGAGTAATTCCATGATCTATCAAAAACTAGACCAAAGAGAAGGAGAAAAACAAAAAACTAAATAACAAGCAAATGTATTGGACCAAAAAGGAGGAGGCCAAACCAATGAATTTGAGTGCTTTCATTCTTTATTAACAGAACTTCATCAGAAAATTAGATAAATAAATAAGGAGTACACAGAAATAAATAACAAGAGCAGTAGTGGAAGAAGGTATGCAGCCAATAGAAACAAACTGCCAAAAACAGAGTACCATTTGAATTGTTGTACTTTCTCTCCCGTCAACTTCTAGGTCTTCAGCTTAGTCTTTTTTGACGTTGGAGCCTTCTCTGACCACTGCTTGCAGCTGATTGGGGCAGTCAGTGGTTTATGCTGTGTGCCAACTGTTTCAGTGGGAATGACATAGCAATCACTGATTCTACCCCAGTGCCCTTTCTTTACTAGGAGGAAGTCTGTCTCAGTTGCATGTTGGCCATTCTCGTATTTGATCTTGTGACTGTCTTTTTCTGAACCAAGCATTGGCTATTATCAAGCCATTTGCCAGATAGAAGCCTAGAATGGCCTCTCCTTCTTTATTCCTGTTGCCTCACCCATCTGTAATCAAGCAGTTCTCATATCTTGTTCTATCTGTCCCAATATGTGCATTCAAGTCACCCATTATTAACACCAATTCATGTTGAGTAGCAGATTCTAGATCCCAAGCCAGGTGGCTTTGCTGAACTGCCCTTTTATCTTGTCTCTTGGATACACAGGATGTCCAGCTTCCCCCATACCATCATGTCATCCACTTCCAAGTGCTGTCCTGTCAGTGAACCTACACTGAGTGTAGTAATTCCTAGTTCATATTTGGTAGGTTGACTAGTTTTACATCCAGCTTCACTCAACAGAGCTATCACAGGTAACCCAGGCTGGGAAACTGGACACTGGCCATCCAGTAGTTTATTAAATCAGGGCTGCTGGGCTTTACGGTGTGCACACACTGGCCAATAGGGGCACATACACTGCTCCCACCTTGAGGTGATTCCTTATACAAAGTCTCATAGTAACTGTGGAAAGCCTCTAAGACAGTGACTGGGGATGTACACAAATGCCTTGACATTGCATTTCTAACCTCTATAACAATTATGTCTACAGACTGGTGATGCAGCCTCAAAGCTAATAGTTTTTGCTATTTAGGGGTAACCTCAAAAATGAGAGTTTTAAATATTTAACCATCTGGTCTGCTTGATTGTGAAAGTATTGTGCCATTCCCCCTGACTCATGGCATAATCTCTTCCTTGTCCCACCCCCCACCACAGGAGTTCCTGTGACTGGTCAGCACCTGATCCTGATAACCTTTTAGTATAAATACTAAAGGATTTTTAAAATCTTCCTATTGCTTTGGACATTTGTCTATATTTGCCTCTTCGATTCTTTCCTAAGTCATAAAGAACTAAGAAATGTGCTGTAAAAAATGCCCCCCTTACAAATAAGTGGTTTGCCCAATATGAGAGAAGCAAGAAGCATCATGATACAAGGTGAGAGTTATGGAGCTATGCTCTGACAATGCTATGAGCCAAATACTAATCCATGCTCCTTTGATATCATAGTTGTGTCACTTCTAGAGAAGGCACCTTGGTGGAGGAAGTAATATGTATATTGCAGCTGCGAAGTGGCAAATGCATAAGGGGGAAAGCGAAAGGTGTCCTCTGTACCCATACTGGCCAGTTAGTGTCTAGCCATTCTCCCTGAAAAAGGAACTGATAAAGATAGTGGTCTCTGCTGTGTCTCCCAATGAAAAAAAGCATGTTTCAATCATCCCTGTATGATAATATCTTCGCTAACAAATTACCTTCCCCTAAGAAGTTGTATCAGCTCTCCAGTGGGGGACCCTGGTGGAATGTAATGGTTAACCAGTGTGTATAAATGCCCTTCAAGAAATCCTGTAGTCTCAATAAAACATCCTCATCTATCAGAAATAAGAATCCAACACTTTGAAAGGAGCACCCTTCTTTATTAGCATGACCACCCCTTGTCTTCTACCTGTCAGAAAAGTAGAATTCCAAACAACTGAATATGCTGAGAAACACATGGTACCATGGTCTTTCACATTCCAGCACATTTCTTGTAAAAAATATAATATGAGGGCAAAGTTTCTGTAAGTAGATGTTGATTTTGTCCATTTTGACCAGATTCACGAGGCCATTACCATTTTGAGATAATAACTTGTATTACATTGATATTATCTAGTACTGTTATTAAGATATGACCCTTCCAAAAATCAAATGTATCCTCAGATTTATGTATACAATTACAGATATATGTTACTATGTAAAACAACATTTACCCAAACATCAAAACAATATAGAAAGTAAGAGGGTATGCTACAAACCCTGAAGCATAATACAATATAAAAGGAAAAAAATCCTTTAGGGTTAATATCATCTTTGTAGCAACTATACACATATATAACAGTCTAATTGCTTCAAGAGAAGATGCTAGATTTTTGTGAGATAGAGTGGAAAGGTCTATATTATATCAGCAAATGCTTAATATGGTGAACGCTTATTTATTGACCCTTTAAAAGCGAGAGCTTGAAATCCTGAACACATGGAACAGTGATTTTTTTGCCAGGGAAAAAGAATCGATGTTCTACAAAAAAAAGCAAGAAACTTGAAAATACTAAAGTGGGGGGGTTCAATCCCCATACCCTCTGAAGCCCCCCACACCTCCCTACTTAAATATACCAACTCCAAGATCGCACCACAGTGGAGGAAATGGCAAAGTCCCAAAAACGGACCAGCGATTTTTTTTCCCTGCAAAAAAATTGCTGTTCCGTGTCTTTGGGATTTCAAGCTTTTGCTTTTAAAGGGTCAAAAAATCAGCGTTCACTATTTTAAGCATTTGTTGATTTAATATACACCCGAGTGGATATACATGAAACATTTGCACGACTACATGGGGTGAAATCACAGGTAAGTGTGTTATTCTGTGATTTCCACTTTGTTCCTCACCTCCTCAAGAATTCTATTCATCCTTTTTCCCCTCCCCCAGCTCCCTTTAACACAAGAAAGCTTGTTTTTCCTTATTATTTGTCTGAGTCATCAAATCCTCTTAAACACACAACGAATATCGCTGAAGTATTGGATCAAACAAAATACAATCTCCACCACTGCAACAAGCAAACATACAGCTAAAAGTAAATGCCTCTAGAGGTTCTAAAATTTCAGAAATTGAAGTGCATGTCCTTTCATCAGCACATAATGCAGCTAGCAGCAAGTTTAATAGTCTGCTCTATGATCCCTTTTACCACAACACTGTTTTTCCTCTAAATGTCTCCACAAACTCAGTTTCCACTGTTCACCTGGAATTAGCACTAGATTGTAAATTTTGTAGTGACCTTTGCTGCGTCCACTGCTGCTTTTCTTCAGTCCTGAAATAAAGGAAACAGCTCTGCCACAAATCATATTACTGAAGTTGAGTAAATGGGTGTCACTGATTCTGGGGATGAGGCATGCAAGGAAAACTGGGAGGTGTCCCCTTATTTCCATCTCTCCACTTTATCCAAAGCCTCCTCAGTCAATAAAAGGGAATGCCAGCTGACCTTAAAGTTAATCTTCATAGCAGTCAGATATAAAAGGATGCATTTAAACTGATGGTGTTGACAGTGCTTTTTCATAAGAAAAAAATGCATTTCTCATCCACCTCATTTCAGTAGAATAATTATTTTCAAAATCACTCTGGCTCTCTTGTGAGTGATCGCCTTCACTGGTGCCCAAAATGAAGAACAAATCTTCTCCTTCATTCCATATGATAGCAGCTGGACCAGGATAGGTCCACACTGGTAAATCCAGGCTGTAAGAGGAGCAAATAACTGTGAGCCCTTCCTGTTAGTACTTGCTGCATTGGTAACCCTGACCAGTCTGTTAGCTTCCCAGCCATGAACAGCAAATGGTCACCTCCCTCTTCAGTTTCATGAACCCCAACCCGTAGATTTTTTTCTTTAAGCTATATCTTCCAAGTCAATCATCTTGGCTTCCAACATTTCTACCTTGGTTTTTACTGCTACTAATCTGTATTCATACAGTTAAACAGTACTTCCCAGTCCCTCTAAATAGCCAGAGTGCAAAATAAGGGTATCCTCAAGAGCTGATAATTTACCCTCAGATTTTTCCATGTAAACAGTCAAAGCAGAGTTAATATTTTATAACTCCTTCATGATCAAGTCAGAAGAACTGTCCACTGCTTTGCTCGGCCAATCAATAGTCATGCCAGATTCAAGTAGGTTAGAAGAAGATGCAGACTGCTTTTTAGATAAGACTAATCAGGCCTAGACTTATGGCCAGAAGGAATGTTGTGTCTGATTTTATTGTATCACTTTTCCTCTTTCCCTGGTCTTCAGTCTGAAATTAAACCAGAGGATACACATTGGGCCAGATTCACAAAGGCTTGCACGGAGTCTAAGAGTAGAGTAAGACTATGCAGCCAACATGTCTGCCGAGCGATCCAGGAACAGCCGGCAGGGGTGTGCAAGAGAGCTCCTAAACGACTCTTACACGGACAGGGCTAGGTTATGCAAATTACCTCATTTGCTGCTGAAAGTTATGCAAATGAGGTAAATTTGTGATTCAGAAAACCCTAACCTGTCTGAGTAAGAGTAGTGTTATTTGCAGAAATGTACTCCATTGTCAACTGAGTACCGTTCTGCAAATAGCAAAACAGAGCCGTGACAGCTCCAAATAAAGGATGCATCCAGTTGCGGAAGCATGCCAATGGCCAAATATACGGCCATTGGCAATTCTTCCCATTGCAAAATAATTAAAAAATTCATTTTTTTTTACCTTGCTATCCAAAGTTTAATCATAGTGCAGCATCGCGCAAACTTGCAGTGCTCTAAAAACAAAAACATAAGTAAATAAAAGCCAAAAATAGGCATTTTATTACAAATATACATCTGCCATGCAAGTGAATGGCAGGCTTAAGACAACATGGCTACTGAGTAGAGGTTGCTACGGGGGGAAGCTCAGTCTAAGAGATGTAACCAAGCATTAGTAGGCAATCCTATGCAAATGAGGGTAAGGATAGTGAATCCCAATTTCACATGGCATATGAGCAACATCCGTGGAGTGTAAGAGTAGGATAAGGGGAGTATCAGAGTAGAAAATAGGTGACATCATGAGGGGGGTATGTATGAAAGAATATAAGCTCATTGGAGCAGAGTGGCATGTGTTTGCTGTCAGTTACCCATCACTGGAAGAGGCATGTCAACAGGTATCCTAGCTAAAGGCAAGAAATTGAAGGTGTATGCCGTGGATAACACTAAAGTTTCTTGTAGAAGTGCCTGCAATGTGAATGCGTGCATGGGCGCACCTGTAAAACCGAGTAAGACTGTGTACACGCATGTGCACGTGTGTTCGAATTTAAGCCGGAATAAGCATGTGTGAGGTTGTTGAAACCTGTGTAAGCGCGTTTGCACCTGTGTGCACGCATTTAAGATGGAGTCAGCAAGTGTTAGGCTGTGTAAGCATGTGTGCACACGTGTCAGCTGGTGAGCGTGTGTTTGCGCTTGTTTGCGTGGCGCTGCCCCTTGTGGAAACAGAAAGGGGAAAAGGAAGCACAACAAATAGCAGGAAGTTAACCAAGGAGAACTAGCAGAGCTAGCAGGTGAAAACAATCAGAATCAGCCAATTACACAGGCAGTACACTAGCCCAGCCCAGCCCAGCACTTAAAACTCTGCAAACAACTTTTCACTATGTTTTTCTCAGAGACACTGCAACACTGCAGTAAGCTAATAGAAGTGAAAACTGAAAAAGCTTTACTGAGACAAAGAAATGTTAGGGGCTGCCATTGCTGTTATAAGGCGACATAGGCAACATGCTGAGGCGGGTGACAATGCGAATGCTGCTGAGCAACCCACAGTGAGGAGACGGAGAAGAGTGTACAGGCCCAGGGTAACCTACCAGGGGTTACATGAGCTGGAGATAGTGGAGCATATAGAGTGGACAGAGACCTCATGTAGCAAATTGTTGAGCTGTGCAGGCCACGCCTCACACACAGAACCAACAGAAAGGAACCCATCCCAGTGGAAACAAAGGTATGTGCTGGCCTAAGAATATTAGCAACAGGTACCGTCCAGAAACCAACTGGTGATATGATGGGGATTTCACAGGCATCAGTATCCAGGGTACTGCACCAGTTCCTGAATGCCATGTCAGCACATGTCAGTGTATATTTCCCCAATTCCCATGAGGTATTGGCCAGCAATATGAATCTTTTCCAGCAAATAGCAAAATTCCCTGAGGTAGTGGGTGTAATAGACTGCACGCACATACACATCAAAGTACAAGCTGGTGAGCAAGGTAGGGCCTACTTTAACCTCAAGGCTTTCCCCTCCATCAACTTCCAGGTCATGTGTGATGCCCAGGGCATAATAATGAACGTGTGTGCAGGCTGCCCTGGAAGCTATCATGATTCACATATCTGGCATCTGACACAGCTGTACCAGACATTTGCAAATGGCGACATCCCTCATGGTCACCTAGTGGGGGATGCTGGATATGCACTGGAGCCGTGGCTGATGACACCCATCAGAAATGCACACACACCTGAACAAGAATGCCATAATGAGGCACACGCACAAACATGAAATGTAATCGAGCTTGTGTTTGGGCTGCTCAAGTCACGGTTCCGGTGCCTGGACACATCTGGTGGAGCCTTGCAGTACTCACCAACTACATGTACCCAAATAGTCATGGTATGTGCTATGCTACATAATATGATCCTGCGAAAACAGCTGCAGCAGGAGCAGCATAGGGCCGGGCCAAATTTGCCAAGGCCTTCACAGGCAGAGAGTGACTTGGAGGAGGAACAACCAGAGCCTGCCCCAGTAGGCAGAAGGAGGCATGCCCAGTATGCTTTGGCGAAGAGGCAACACATAGAATATGCACTGGCTCAGTAGGAACCCTGGAAATGATACCTCTCTCTGACTCGCACATATAGTAAAAGGGATGCCTAACTTGACACTACCTGTTTTCAAACATGTATAGGGAGTATACTATGTGCATCCAACATAGGCAGCCCTGCAGCACCACCTGAGGCATGATTGCCATTTTTTTAAGCAATATAAAGCAGTGCTAAACAGCTTTTACCACTATCTAGTATATGTAAACAAAACTGCACACACTAAGTAGCACAAATTTGGGCAATGTCGAGCAATATTGGACAACGTTCAGCAATGTTGGTTAATATATTCATCTAATCTATGAATCTATGAATCTATGAATATTGGGCAACGTTCAGCAATGTTGGTTAATGTTGAGCAATGTTAGGCAAGTTTGGTCAAGGTTGGGCATAGCTGAGCAAAAGCAGGTAAACATGGTCATATTTGCTTTACTGTTCCTTAAGCAGTCTGGTATGCCCGGTATGAAAACATAAAGAATAACAGTCCTCGAACCCAGGATACTGTGCACTATAGTCACAGTACTGAACCACTAAACCATGACAGTATTTCACTGGTCAGCCTGTATGAAGAAATGTTGATAAGTCTATGCAAAGTGTCTCATGGAAACCCTGCAGGCACAGTTATGACACAAAGGTGAACCCTGTAGTAAAAATACAACTTGATTTACAACACACATATAGTATAAATGTTAATATTGGGCGTGTTCACACACGTCAACTAATGTAGTGGACTTCACACAGCAACATACTGAAAGGTCACACTGGGCATGCTCACACACTTAAATAAATGAGGCAAATGTCAGGCAGCAACATACTGAAAGGCCAAACAGGGCATGCTCACACACTTAGGCCATGTCTGAGTACAGCAGTGGGCCACACATATCTGGCAGTTGCATGTGTTAAACCAGGAATCTCTCACAATTCACCAATCCTGACTTGTGCACACAGTGATATGACACCAGACTCATATATAATATATTGGAACCCTGTCAAAATCAAATATGTACTACAGATACTTAGGTTGTTCATAGAAAGTTGAAAAGGAAAGAAGAAAAAAAAACCCAAATCAGTATCATCAATAAACAATGTGCACTCCAAACATTATCCAATCCAGGTCATGGAAAGATTATCTGCGAAGAAGTCCAGACAGAACCATGACACTTCCTTCAGCTATGTCATAAATAGCAATGTACACTCATATATGTCCTGAGTCAGGGCCACCTGTAAATGACTGACAATGCCAACATCCTGTCAGACAGGCCCATACATACATACCCACCTCCCACTAACAAAAGGCCCTATCATCATACCAGGAGATATCGCATGTAGAATGGGTAAACAGCTCCTTCCAAAGCTGAAAACATGGCATCAATTGGATTACATTGTTTCCCTATATGTTTCATAAGTGAACTGCAGAACAAACAGACCCTGCACCTGAACAGTCTGTTGAGCCTCACCCTCTCTACAGGATATGAAACTGCTGAATGGGTTACAGCAACATATGGCACATTACACAAGTGTTGGTGTACAACAGACCATGGGAACTATAGTCCCACATAGACTTTGAATAGCCCTTTTCCAACATCCCAGACACATGTCATATCCACAAAATCAACAACTTGTGCATAAATATGTATTGTCATCGGATGGATTGGCAACTGGTCCACAGATAGATCACACAAGGTAAGAATTGTGGAGTCCTGTTCAAGCTGGTAACAACTGCTGTCCCCCATGGCTCAGTCCTGGGATTGCATAAAACTAAGTGCACACACATTACCATGTGTAGTCTGATGATGTCAGCATCCCACAAATATAGCAGTGGAAATGAAAACTCCCAGTAAAGCATATAGCGTATCATGTTAATGTGTATCTCTCCAGTATCATAACATAGTTAGGTAGGGGTTTGAATCCTGCAATTTCTGAGTGTGTGTGGGGGGGGTATGTGTCTGTGTGATTTCCTTTGAGAGTATTGCCCTTTTTGGAGACTAGGAGAACACCTTAAAAGTGGTATATTCCTCTTTGGTAAGTCTGATGATGTCAGCATCCTACAAATATAGTAGTGGAAAAAAAATGCCCAGTAAAGCATATAGCGTGTTGTATTAATATGTATCGCTCCAGTATTATAACAAAGTTAAGTAGGGGTTTGAATCCTGCAATTGCTGACTGTGTGTGTGTGGGGGGATATAATTTTCTGTGTGATTTCCTTTGAGAGGAGTGCCCTTTTTGAAGACTAGGAAAACACCTTAAAAGTGGTATATTCCTCTTTGGCAAGTCTGATGATGTCAGCATCCTACAAATATAGCATTGGAAATGAAAACTCCCAATAAAGCATATAGCGCGTCATGTTAAAGTGTATCTCTCTAGTATCATAACATAGTTAGGTAGGGGTGAGAATTCTGCAATTGCTGAGTGTGTGTGTGTGTGTGTGTGTGTGTGTGTGTGTGTGTGTGTGTGTGTGTGTGTGTGTGTGTGTGTGTGTGATACTGTTGGTCAATGTGTTGTAGGTTTAGCTTTTACTACTGTATGACATAGCGGTATAAAAACAGTATGTGCATTGCACATTTCAGGTATCTGTGTTTCAAATACATATATGTACATGTGACCTCAATTAGTTCATAGGTGTGAAGCCTGCTTTCTACATGAATACATCTGTTATCTATGACAGATTGTGCTGCTGCTTCTCAGACCTTCGGTCACATATGTATGTTTGTGACAAGGCCAGTCACTGTAGTGATCTGAGGCCTAGGTCATCTGTGTCACACACACCTATGACAGTTTCTATAGAATAGTGTGAGTGAGGGTTCATGCCTGGGGTATATTTCAGATGTTCAAACACAACAAAGTCTGTCAATAATGGACATTCATTATAGGTGTACAACAACTTTGTGGATATGCATACAGACCCCTTATTGCTTATGTGATACACCGAGGGACTTCAGAATACCTATGGAAATGTGAATACCAAAGTCCAGATGACATAACACTTGGCTGTATGTACACATTGGTACCGGTTCTACATGTTTGGGGCTACTACCTATGTGGTACTGTCGGGATACTATGCTTAGTAAATGTGGATGACTATGCTATATTTGGCTTACAGCTTTACAGCATGGGTTGGACAACAAGTATCTGTCTGTATGATACCCTTGTGGAGCATAAGTGTCTCATCCGGAGAATACATTGTAGGCCACTGTATGCATTTCCAGATGTGGATGGACATATCCCTAGTATGTTTGCTTGTACCTAAGAGGGCTATATGCCAAACAGGAGTGGTCCCAGGAATGGGTGGCGGTCAGTACCACTGGTTACTGGTATAGTATAGTACTGGAAGGATCCAAATGCTACTGAGTTTCCTACATCTGTGTGTCAGTTGTCAAGACATCATCTAACGATTGGTTATAGTCAGGCTGTTGAGGTTGTGTATACTACCAGAATGCAAACCAAGGACAGATAGTAACAGTATCACCCACAGCATAGTGTCAAACCATGTCATACACACATGTGTACCAAAATTAAAACATATGTGTATTAAAATCCATACTGGCCACCAATAGAAACCATGAAGTGTTGACACTGTGTAATACAGGGCATGTCACCCTTCCCATGTGTCCACTATGCACGTACATGCAGACAATGCACCTCCACCATGTTCACAAATGTACACCTGAAAATCCCTACTGCACACATCACACACATACTGTCCACTCACCAACACATGCTGCCAAAACTACACACATCAGCCAAGTGGCACATGGGCGGACAATACATTTTTGGAATTAACACTGTTGTAAACAATACTACATTGATAATCATAGCTTTAATGCATCATGCCTGCTCAGATATACCTACAAGGATATCATGACACTGTACTGTTGACAACATGCTAACATTGCTACACTGCTATAAAGTCACCCTGTGCATCAGCACCATGATAGCCTGTTCCTGCATCAATGTTACAGATGACAGGAGGTGGCACAGTTTCATCATATGTACAGGGTGTGTTGTTGGTTTGCCAGAGCCCGACACTGACCCATCCAATCGACATGTATATGTGTGTGTGTGTGTGTGTGTGTGTGTGTGTGTGTGTGTGTGTGTGTGTGTGTGTGTGTGTGATGGGTCAATGTTGATGTAATGTGTGTGTGTATGTGTTAGCCCTAGGTGTTTGGATTATGTGTGTGTGTCTGCATTCACACAGTTCCACCATGTGGCTGCCATATACGGGAGGTTGTGGGACAGCCACAGACTGTACCTGCCAAGCTGTACAGATCCCCATCTCTGGCCAAGGACATAGTACTTGTGCCTGACAGGGGTGCAACGGACAGTAGCGAGTACTAATCCAGACTGGGTACTATCATCAGAGGCAGAGGGATGTCGACTGGACCCATGTCCCTGCTGGGACTGGCCAGAGCCACGTGCACGTGGTCTTCTATGACGGTCTTTTGACAGCCCAGCTCCAACATTGCTGGGGCTGTTACTGCCACTACAGGAGTGGCTGTGACTTGTGTGTCTTCCGCAATGACTGCCAGCCAATAATGTTTCAGGCATACGTCCACGTTGACGTCTCCACCATCCTGCACTGTCCTGGAACATGGACATGACATTGCGGAGGACATCTAATGTCTCCCCCCAACATCTATCAATGACCTCGGTGTAGTGACGGACTGCACCGGCAAGGTCACTGATATTGTCATTGATAACAGTATTATGGGCCCTCTGCGCCCTCTGTCCCTGTCTGGTGTACCATTCCACAAGCCAAAGAGTCCTATCACACGTGTCAGCATGCAAGATGTGTGTTGCTCAACAGCATGCAGTGTGAGAGAGAGTCCCTTGTATATAACAGTATATGCCATGCATGTGTGTGTTGTTCAATCATTGGCCTCACCCTGGAACACGATGTGTACATGGACACAACATTGCTGTGCCTGTGCCTGCTTTACAGCCCGGAACATACCTGAGGTTGTAAGACCTGTGGGGGCACGTCTGCCAAGGTCATTACGACCAGCAGTGCTCCCACGAGAACCCATGGACATCTGCCTATGTGGTACCATTCCAGGAATCTGGGTATGGCTGCTGTGACGGGATGCATGTGCCATAGATACCACACTATCCTGGTCAATGCCTACTGTATGCTGTCCCTCAGCTAAGGCCATTGGTGATGAGGGATGTATTGGCAGTATGAATGTGTGCATAGATGGTGTGGAAAGCTGTGTACTGTCGATTGGCAGGCCAACGACAGACCCTGTCAAACCTGCCTGTGCCACAACACATGTTTCATCATTTCCACTATTTGTGGCAGTGTCTTCAGATTCCCTGCTGCACTCAACCAACACAACCTCAGCACCTGTGAGAGGGAGACAGGAAACACACTTTACAATCTGTACATGATGTTAGCACACATGCACACATGAACACATGCACACATGCACACATGCACACATGAACACATGCACACATGCACAAATGTACACATGAACACATGCACACATGCACACATGAACACATGCACACATGCACACATGCACACATGCACACATGAACACATGCACACAAGAACACATGCACACATGCACACATGCACACATGCACACACGAACACATGCACACATGCACACATGAACACATGCACACATGAACAAATGAACACAAATACACTGCTCATGAAAGTAGACACACACACACACACACACACACACACACACACACACACCAACAGCAATCCAGAACATACCCATTAGTGGTTGATGGTGGAGTACAGTATCACAAGCCAAAGAGTCCTATCACACGTGTCAGCATGCAAGATGTGTGTTGCTCAACAGCATGCAGTGCGAGTGTAGAGAGTCCTTGTTAATAACAGTATACATGCCTTTGATGCATGTGTGTTGTTCAATCATTGGCCTCACCCTGGAACACGATGTGTACATGGACACAACATTGCTGTGCAAGTAAGAAATGCTTTTCAATGTCCTGTGCACCATCACTCAGAGGTATACATACCATGGCTGGATGCACACAACTGTCAGGTGTATAGCAATGAATGCTATGTGTTGTACTGTAGTTACTGTAAATGGATGTAGTGTTGTACCATGAGCCATCATCAGGCAGCATCATGTGGTCACTGAAGGCCATTAATGTGTGCCACACTGGCAACTATCTTGCTGTACCTGAACTGCAGCACTGTGGCTACATTAACCATTTCACAGGCAGTTGTTACATGGGTATGTAAGGTGTTCAATAGGGAGCATTGCCTAACATGAATGTGATGTTTGTTGAAGAGTTTTGCACTGCCCCATGATAGGCCTCTACCCCTCAGGTATAGTATGTGTGCTGTGTGGATGACATTTGGGATACTGGAGTCTGACCTTACAGCAGGTGTCTAAATACGCCATGTGTATCATATTGACACGTACTGTGTATGACAAGGTGGTGTATGTTGTGTGCATGTGTATTGACTCTGCCTATACAATGTCCACTACAGTGTACCACAATTGTTTGGGATGCTCTATGTATAGCATGTGTTTGAGGCAGCTACTCATGTTACTGGGATGTGCATAGTCCCACAGAAAACATGCAGAGCATGCATTATGTGTAGGTGTTTTACATGTGTCTATGGCCTACAACTCACCTATGACATGCACATGCTATTTGCCATATTAAATGTAGAACACTAACCAGCATGGGTCTGCTGTCTTGCTGTCACACCAGAGGGACCTACAAGGATATGAGACAGTTTGTCAGTGTCAACTAATATGGCATTGCTGCTGTGAGTTTGCAATTTTACAGTAGTACAATGGTTGAGAATCACAGGCATACAGATTATGTTCCAAATTATCAGTATTGCACAAAACCAGGCTCCACATCTTCCAAATACACAGTACACATCTGACATATGTATGTTCTAACAATTGAGCTAACAGTAGTCTACAGATATGCCATGTTACCTGCACGCTCTGAGTCAACTTGCTGGGTGACTCCGGCCTCCATGATGACACATGTCTGTTGTAGTGGTTGTCCAGGAGCCACCACGCTGAGGAGCAGCTCTCCCACTCTGGTGAGGGGCGGATGTGATGCTGCACCACCACCTGTGGCAAGCTGTTGTCTGCAGACATTGGAGGCATGCTGCTGGACATGTCTAATTAAATCATTGCAGTGATGGCGTACCTGCTCATAAGTCCGGTTATGCATGCCTATGTCATTAACCCGATGGACAACATCTTGCCATAGTGCAGTGCGCTCATGCTGGTCCTGGCTGGTTCTGGAGAACTGCAGGGTATGATGTTGTAATAGGGAGGATATAATGATTTCCTCCTCTTCAGGGGAATACGTAGGGTTGCGATGGTGAGACATGTTCCTGGAAGACAATAAAACAATAATTGTGAGCAAGTCATGTGGCACACTTAACATTCTAAAGTACAGCTATCAATGAAATGCCATATATAGCAACCTATTGGCTGTCAGTATATACACACTTTTAATACCACACATCAGTGCTCAGCCCACAACTGCCTGACAGTGCCTGGCACGTTCTATATATTAAACCATGTTCTGCACAGCAACAAAGTGAAACCAGTATGTAAGACTATACAACAGCACATGGCACACTGTATGTGACACAATGCACCACCTTGCCACAGGAGGTATATATGAAGCTAATGCATACAGAAATATGTCATCCATTGAAATGATTGTAGAGTACAGTTACAGTACTACCAGTACACCACACTACTTGTTGATAGCAAACCCCTAAGTAACATATGTGCACATTCATCAATATAGGTGGCATACTGCTGTACTACACTATACATGTTGCTAGATATGCACTTATATCCTGTAACACACATACGACCGAGGCCATGTTACAGGCATACCCACACACACACATCAGACATACCTACAAGACCACAAAGGTATGGCAACCCAGATGGGCTTTACCTGTGTACCATACAGTACTGTGTGTCAGCACTTACAAAATCTTATGCCTGAGGTATGTAATGTGTGAGGACTGCAGGTAACAAACAAAATGGTGTTTTCAAGCAATATGGATATACACCATACTGTGTTGTTTAGGACTACAGCTTCAGGTAGTACTACAGTTCAGACAGGATTTGTATTCACTAGTGTTAACAATCAATAAGCATACACGTACTGCTTTAGCCTACAATGGCACACTCCAGTCAACACCATGGGACTACTTCACACTGTATGCCATACTGCTTTTCCTGCCTAGCAATAGCATACATATCTTTTGCAAGGATCAGAGCTAGAATACTACATACCATGATATAAACAGTTTCCAACTAGGCTATCACACATATACACAACGTTGACACATTCACCTACACATTCGCCATCACACTCAGTCAACCTCACATAGCAATTAATGCAACATGTACATGCATGTGTGTATCGGGTCATAGGTAGCTCATAGGCTATTAGCCGTAGGGCCTATAGAAGCCTAGCCATATGGTACCCTGCCCTTCAACACCCATGTAATTTAAATTCATGTGCCCCTGTCATGCAGAGCCAAAGAGGTGATTCCCGGGTTGTATTTCCTATCTCACATCCATTCATCATGATTATTCATGACGATTGCTAATGAGGACCTTTCTTTGCTATTGATAGGTAGTTAGTTCCAGAGTATGGTATGTGTCTGAGATGAGAATGTACCCCTCCAGCATGTTCTGCTTTTTGACGTTACAAGGTTTAGATCAGTACAGTGTGTAGCTTGTAGGGGTTTTGATCTGTTTACATGGAGCATGTCCAACACCTGTGGGTTTGGCATAGCTTTGTATGTTAGGCAGAGGTTGGCTCTGGGTAGGCGTTATGCGACACAGAGTAGCTATGGTTTTGGAAGACAGTCTGCATAGGGCATCTGTTTGAGTCTGGTAATACTCTTTGTGGTGTTTGTGCCTGGTGTCTACAGTTGCTGTAGATGTCTTCTGAGGTACATACAAAAAGGGCCATTGTACTCTATGATGGGTTTTATGACTGATGAGTAGAGTGGAACACTGACCTCTTATTCCATGGATGACACACCTTCTGTGATGACATGTGGACCGTGCACAGTTTACATGACTAGTGTGGCACTGTGATTATCAAAAGGGACACTACTGTCCATCTGTGTCCTGTGGTCTCTTATCACACTTTTGGCGTTGAGTAGACTACCACCTATGTGGTAGTTCATGGGTACAGGGTTTTTAACAAAAGGGATGGCAATACATTTACAACACTGAGCTTGAGCATACATATAAACATCCATTGGTGTACATATAGATTTACATGTAGGCACATATACAGTCCACCTTTGATGGTGGGAATATCAATTATGCAAGGGTTGAGAGAGATACAGTTATGTAATAATTTTGCACAGTCTTGTGCAGAATGAATTGAGGGTATTCTCAGGCCATGTATCTTTAGCAGGACTCCCTGTGTGGAAGACTAAAAACTTAGCAAATCATACCCACAGCGTTTAAACACCACATGTCATATACCAGCACTCTATGCTGTCTTGTTTGCCACACACTACAACCTACATAAAAATATGCACATAACAACCTTCACCAACATATATATGTCCACCCTTCACAAACAGTTGCAGTATGTACCTTGCTCTATGCACATGTTAAGAGGCTAATACATCTGACACATAAATATATCTCTATATGTGTGTGCCATACACACACAAGGTCCACACTGTTGTAAGTCCGTAGACCTCACGGATGACCTGTTGGGCCTTGCTACAACATGAACAGTTGTCACATGTGTGTATAACAGTAATATTACAGGGTGTATTTATAGCTGCTAATGCTACATTACTATACTAGCCGGGTACAGCAGTTGCCAGTGCTAAGCTACACATTATTTGACTATCATGCATGTGTTACTCTGTCACATCCAGGCTTATATATCTGTTTGCACTACTCCCCCAGACAGCCATTATACACAGTACTGTACAGAACATAGATGACATGATTGGATGTTTGACATTAAACGCTGAGCTACATATGTCATGGTTATATCCCACTGCACACAGCTACACACTAATTTGTCCATGGCAGTAGTCATGCATGGCATCAGTGCATACATACCTACTGCTGCCACATATGCATGTTTCAAAGTATTTACAGTACTCTTCATAAACATCTACTACTTGCCGGTAATTACATATCTGCTACATACCTTTTTGTCACTTTCAGGTCCGTCTGTGTATGTTCTGACAATTTTTTTTTTTTGGTGTTACTTAAGTAAAGATTGCTTTTACTTAATTTCTTTTGGTTATTAATTAAGTTTTTTTTATTTAATTAATATATTTGGTTGGTAATTCAGTCAAGTCTTTTTACTTAATTAAACTTTTGTGCTATTAAGTAATAATTATTTTTACTCCTCCCCAGGTTCAGTGATGCTTTAACATGTGCAATGTAATGATTGCATGTGGGGATAGCAAGTACAGTCTGCTTTTATAGGTATCTGTGCATGTGCATGTGATGACCTCTGCACCAATTGGTGTCCAGCATTTGGTAAATGCATACAGCCTGCTGTGTGGTAATTGCAGTACTCACTGCCATAGCAACCCAATGCTATAAATTGCTAAGTTTTGTAGGCGTAGCCCTTTCAGATTTCCAGAGTGGGGACCATGCTTGTTTGCTGTGGACACTGTTGTTGAAGTCAGAAGGTTGGTATACATGTTATATCTTAAGCTAGAGGTGTAGACAGTGATGTACATGTTGTACTCAGACCTGACTGTTGCCACTTCCAGTACAGAGCTATCACTGTAGAGTTTAACTCACCCCTACAAATGCTTACACAAGATATATGTGAGTATGTAGTTTCTTTTCTACTTATGTAATTAACTGTGACAGACATACAGAGAGCATTACATCTTATTGTGTGAGTGTTATCATACTGGACTTAAAGGATTGGTGTGTACCTGTTAGTTTATCAAGGCAGGTGGTCTGTCTGCATAGTTCCCAACTGTGAACCTATCCAGATGGTAGCCAAATGTTAGCCTGTTATTCTTTGTCTCTGCAACCCACAGGTGTTTTCAGCACTGGTACAATGGCATTGTTACAGTAAGTTGCTACCAGTACATGGCTACATCCTTTGATATTTCTGTGTTGTACTCCTACATAAGGGTATGCTTGTGGAAGTCCTCACAAAGCTATTTGCAGAGTGTGTAACAGCAGATAAGCTGATATGCCTGTGTGTTTGTGCCTCTGCCAGGCCTATGAAACACTCAAATACATATTTGCTTGGATTCAGGGATAGGTAGTTAAAAGTGAGGTACACCTTCCAACTAATAGAGACAGTAAGTGTAGACTTGAGTGAAGCAGTGCATATGGATTAGTAATCCTTTTATGAAATACAAGCTGTGTCTACTGTTATTATTGTGATTATTCATTGTGTAATACACCACCTCTCTGACTAACGTCAGTACTTTTCAGAGGGATTCAGAGGGACACAGCTAAAATATGTTTCACATTCAGGGACATCCCTGAAAAGTAGTCACAGTTAGGAAGTATGGCCTCTGCCCTAATCAGATATGCCAGTGTTTGTCCTGCTATGATACTGTGTGGGGGTTGTAAAGTGCCTCTATAACATTATTTGCTGCTAGAATGGCTGCTTCTCTTGTCACAGTCATGTAATGCATTTCCACAACAATTGCTGGTAAAGACCACAGAACAAGCTCTGTGTTATGGCCTTCCTATTTTTCCTTTACATTCACTCATTGTATTGCATGATATATTTATTTCTGCACAAAGTTATTGTATATCTGCTGTGGCTTTAGTGGTACTTCATGCAGTCAAATGTGTCCAAGGTCTCGAGTTCGAGACTGACAGAGGTGTTTTATTTTGCTGCTGAGCAGAACAAGGGCCCTGACATACAGAGTGATTAAGGCACTTTTAAGCAGTTGTAAGTGGCTTTGCGCAAGTTTGCGTGATGCTTAGCGATACTAAGCTTAGCACACACATGCGGACACTCACTCAAACCAGCTAACTACTGCTTAAAAGTGTTTACTCCCTCTAACCACCACACTAATTTCTTTGAAAGAAAAGAAAATGGGGAGATAGGAAAGTGGTGAAAAAGGGGGCACAAAGAGGGAAAGACAGTGGGAAAACCAGCTCGGGATGTGCAGGACAGGTGTAGGGAAGGTCCTTAGCTGCCCATTTCTTTAACAGCAACAGCTGTGCATATGTTACAAATTTGGAGTGAAAATTGAAACCTTCCACCCCTGAGAGAGGGGTGAAGACAACAAAGTATGTTGTACTGACAATTCTAATTATCAGTTTACATGTCCAGCAGATGTGTGCGAAATGGGCAGCTATGTATGGGGCGTAATTTTTTTTGTGGGAACAGATTGCCCTTTTTTTTCAGGTGAGAGTGGAATGTGAGGTACAGGAAGTAAGTATATTTGGGGAGGTAGGTTGGGGAGGTAAACAGACAAGACAAACAAGATGCATACAGGGGCGGAGTATGACACATGGGGTGGGTGAACACAATTGACGGGGACGGATGTTTGGAAATTGCAAGCCCATGAGCCCACAGATGGTAACAGTGGGACTGAGATCTCCACCCATGGGAAGTCATCACTGCGCCTTCACAGCCCCGAGGGTGGCTGTGCTGAGGGCTGCATAGGAGGGGCTGCCTCACCCATGAGTCATGCCACTCTCGCCTCGAGCTGGCGTAGGGGATCAGTGACTAAACGCTGGATCTCCCTACGCACCACAACCCAGACCATTCGGAGGGTGACAGGCGGCCCTTTTCTGCCCACGCTTGCAGGGCGAGTGAGCCCCATCCCCTGCAGCGCTTCCACCCATAGGTGGCACAGGACCTACAGAGGAGGATAGCCCGGGCTGGGCACTGGACCTGCTGGTGCCAGGTGCAATCGCCAGCTGAGGAGGGACAGGTTGGTCCGCTGGGACTGGCCTTCCCATACATGCTGTGATTAGGTGTGTTTAATTACAACATAGACAACAGCATTCCAAATTAGTTGTAACAGCATGCAGTAATATTCCCATTAACCCAACACACCAGGGTTCCAACAGTTGAACAGCAAGAATAACACATGCATATATTGAACGACAGTGAACATTACAACAGCATGCAGGGATGATTGGTGGCAACAGGCCACCAAGAGTGTGGTGTTTGAACAGGGCACATGCATCAAAGTAAATGCAGATATTTATAGAACAATAGGACATATGTCCCAATAAATGTTTTAAGATTAGACATACTCATTGAAGTGTGGAATTGCATTGTTTATGCACATACAGTAGGGTGTAAAAAGAAACCTCCATTAACATATTGTAAGTATTTTTACTCTACACTACATTCCTATTGACTGCAGGTGTATATCCCCTACATGTATTATTACACTAGGCAACATGCATTAGGTTGTGTAATGGGTTTGGTTAGTTCATTATATACCTGACCTATATCTCACATACTAACTATCCAGGATGCAGATGTTACTGCTACATAGTTATATTTTTTTATTTATATTTATGTATCTACATATCTGGATGTGTTCACGTGACATTTTCAGTTAAATTTCTACAGAACCCTACATTTCATGTAGCACACTCACATTTCTGGGGAACACATTGACAAGCTACTCATGTGCCAGATTTACCTCTGCATGCCAGCCATTTACCGACTGTTGAGGACTGTATATATGCTTCACAGCTACTGGCACTTCCTTCATCCACTTTATATGGGACTGCCTAACTGTGGGTTGACAGCACTTAATACAACAGTACTATTTATTTAATGCAAGGGTACAAAAACATTTCAAAGTAAGTGAGACAGACACACTCCAAGTATTATACCTTTATTAATTACATTACACACTTTTCTACAGGCTCTCTCCTTTATTTGATATTACAGTGCATACGGTAGACTTATTCAAGACATATTATACCTTTATTAATAGGTTATAACACTCTTTTTCAAACTCGCTCACTTATTTTATATGACAGTACATGCAGAGATATTATTCCAGACTTATTTTACCTTTATTAATGGGTTACTACACTCTATTTCTGGCTCTCTGACTTATTTTATATAACAGTACATGCAGAGAAATTATTCAGGGCATTTTATGGCTGTATTATTGGGCTACAACACTTTTTTCAGGCTCTCTCACATATTTTATATAACAATACATGCAGAATAATTACTAACCTGCCTGGTGGCACAGCCTTAGCAGCCTATCTGCATAGGCTTGCTGATACGCAGCATAGACACCTGCAGCTGTGAAGTAAATGAAGGGATGTTGAGACATACCTATCCATTATATAGACTATATTAGCATGTCTTACATACTGCATTCCATGGCTACCTACTCAGTAGTGGGGCATCTTGCATGTGACGGGCCTCCTGGATCCATTGGTTCAGTAGGTCCTGCTTCCATCTCTTTAGGTCTGCATTGTGGTGACGGACCTGCTCACCAGTCTGAGGGATGCCTGTGGCACTGGTGAGATCATGAGCTAACCGGTTCCAAGCCTCTGCTTTGTACTCTGTCCCTTTGAACTGGCCCTGCAGGAGTCTAGACTCATGATGGTGGACAAGGAGCCAAACTATGTATTTTGACTCCTCGATGCCCCAGCGTTGCACTCGAAAGTGAGTACCCTCTCCAGCACCAGACATTCTAACTGCAGATGGGAGCTACAATCAGTTATGGCGAGTATTCCTGCCTATGGAGCTTAAATATGCCGCATTTCCTGCACTTTTTTGTGATTGGCCATTTTTAAAAATTCTTAGCTGACTGCAGACCTGCTTAGCAATGGTTAATCTACCATTTATAAGTATATGTATGTTAACAGTGGATGTTTATCCTAAGCTGTCATGGCTTAGTGGTTCAGTACTTTGATTATATTGCACAGTGTTCTGGGTTCAGACCTTGTCATTGCTTTTTATTTTACTATTGTCCAGACAGGCTAGGGGGTGTGGCTGTGTTTAGGCAACTTTGCTCCACGTTGCTCCACGTTGCCCTACGGTGCGCTGGTTAGCTCAGTGCACAGCTCCGTGCAAACTTATTGCGCTGGATAAAGCAGTGCGCAGCTCCATGCAAACTTATTGCACTGGGTAAAGTGCTGCTTTGCTATGAGCAACTATATTGCGCTGGGTAAAGCGCTGCTTAGCTATGGGCAACTATATTGTGCTGGGTAAAGTGCTGCTTAGCTATGGGCAACTATATTGCGCTGGGTAAAGCGCTGCTTAGCTATGGGCAACTATATAGGGCTGGGTAAAGCGCTGCTTACTTACGGACATTTATATGTCAAGATCCTTCTTACATTTCTTTATATACATTTTGTTCACTGATACATAGGCCATTTCAATGCTTTTTAGTAAAATTTTATTCATATATGTCAGGAGTTATTTCATATACTAATTTAAAACATAAAATAGAAAGGGGAGTGGTGGGACTTGAACTGTGAATGCCTCCTCTTTGTACAAAGGCTCTACCACTACGCTATTGCTATTTGGATTGATTTGCATAAACATTTTTTATTATGCTCTTCAATGTTGACATTGCTAACTGCAGCTAAGCTATGGGCACACCCGTGCAAATACGGGCAGCTATATCGGGAATTATAAAAAAAAATAAAAGTTTTACATTTTATAACTCTACTGGGGTATTACAATGTGAGGGAGTGTAGTATTAGGTATGTAGACATTTGAGCGGACTCGCTCATGTGTGTTGACATTTCACAATTCAGACATTTGCAGGGGCGTGGACCTTTGGACTGCTCGACAGTCAGACATGCCCCCTGCCTTCCTGCACGGTCCATGTTAGACTTGGAGTGGAATCAGCGTGCCCTCATGAATATGCATGACACGCTGATGTCATACCATTCAACTGCAGTTTCCAAGTAAGACTTATTTAGTCTTACACGGAGGATTAGTGAATCCCGGCCACTGTTATTAGATGGACTATTAATGCGCTATATTTCTGTAACTTATTGGGACATAAAAATCCAGTACAATTACTCCCAAGGAGGCAAATGGTGAAAACTATACATTCCATCACACTGACCCCACCTGAAATCCATCATTCATTCTTTGTTCTACCATACTCAGAGGCTAATGCCTTTAGATAAAGGATAATAAAAATAGCCTTACTATGCCACAGCTTGATCTGACTTCTCACTCAGTTTGCTCTAGCCTATAATCTGTGATCTTGGTAATGTGGAATTTCCAATTACTGACAGAATGCTTAGGTTCACAGGATCATAGGAGGTTACTAGGCTAATAAACCTAGGGCCCTTACAAGCCTAACACAGTTTTATCCTTATTTCCACGATCAGCATCTATCACCCCTGTCCAAAAGGGACATAGGTGGAACCCCTGGGGTGAATTTATGATTACCCATCCAATCATCCAGATTGTGTTTGAAGAGGCCAATGAGGTGCTGTTGACATGAAGCGGGAGTCTGTTCCAAAGGTGTGGTAACCTCTGGGAGACAAATCTTTCCCTCCAGCAAGTTCTATTAATGTCACATACCAGGTTAACGCCATTAGAGTGAGTAACATGTGTACAATTTGATTTATAGATATGCAGAATTTCCAACAAAGCACTGTCAAAGATTGCCTTTTATGCAAGACAGAGATCACCTCTGAGAAGTCTGTAGGAAACAGAATAAAATGACAGTGATTTCAGACAATCCTCATAGGAAAGATGCTGAAGACCTTGAATTTTCCTTGTGAGGAATTTTTGTGGTCTCTCCAATTGCTGCAGGTGCTTGGAAAGGTACATACCAAAGGGGGCATTGTACTCAATTATTGGCCTGATGAGGGAAGATGACAGGGAGGTTATAACTTCTTTTTTCCTGGAGGCAATGCGCTTACTTATGAAATGATCAATATAGAATGCCCTTCTTACCACTGTGGAAACATAGCGATCAAAGGTAAGGTTGCTGTCAACCTGTGTGCCTAGGTCTCTCACCACTGAGTGCGTACTTAGGGTGTTGTTATTGATGTGGTAGTTGGCAGGAACATCACTCTTACAGAAAGGGATGATAATACATTTTTTTTGTATTGAGTTTAAGGCCATGACTTTGGCACCAATTATTTGTTTGTTTAAGACTCTTGTAGGATGTTGACATCATTTGGAGATTTTATGACTGATCCCAGTTTGCAGTCATCCGCATTTTTTGTCAGCCATAGACCTTTAGTTTTTGCTTGTACTTCGGAGAAATAGATTCCAAACAGTAGACATCGAAGAACTGATCCCTGTGGAATATCACTGGTTACAGGTCTACTGTTGGAGGTGGATTCCCCCATTTTGACTATATGTGTTCTATGTGAGCCAGTTAACAACCCATCTAATGATATACAAGTTGATACCTAACTGGGTGAGTGTGTCAATTATGAATGAGTCTAGGTAGGCTGTATGCACATATTTGTGTGTGTGTGTGTGTGTGTGTGTGTGTGTGTGTGTGTGTGTGTGTGTGTGTGTGTGTGTGTGTGTGTGTGTGTGTGTGTGCGCGTGTGTGTATGAGAGAGAGAGAGAGAGACTGAATGCGTGTATGAAAGCAGTTGGAGACTGAGAGATTGAGAAAGAGGGTGAGACAGATCTTGTGTGAGTGAATGTGTGTATGAATGAAAGCAGAGGAGTCTGTGTGTGTGTGTGTGTGTGTGTGTGTGTGTGTGTGTGTGTGTGTGTGTGTGTGTGTGTGTGTGTGTGAAAGCAGAAGAGACTATGTATGTGTGAATGGGAGAGAAAATGGGCTGTATGTAAAATTGTTGTGTTTCATTTACTTATTTTTTTTTAAAGGACTATATTATTTTTTTTTATAAATATTTGATATAAAATGTTTCCTCCAATACCATTGACATATACTACAGCAAGTCTGAAACAGTAGGCAGAGAAACTATTTTACATTAAAAATATAAATAAAAAAGCTATAAAGTCCTTAAAAAATAAATAAGTAAGTAAAACACAACAATTTTACAGGGAGCCCATTGTCTAAGCATAATAACGCCCTCCAGGGTGTGTGTTAATGTGTAATTAATGCCCTGCCAGGGGTGTAAAGGCCCTCTGCCTGTGGTGTCGGGCCTCACAACACCCCTGGGAGAGCATTAATTGCACATTAACACACACCTTGTCATGTATTATTGCTTGCATAGTTCCCGGGGTCAGGGGAAGCACCACCTTTATGCAAAGGGATAATGGTGGCCTTTTTTCATTCAGCTGGGATGAAGCCAGTGCTTAGACTATGATTGAAAAGAGTACCCAATAGAATTGCTAATTCTTGTTTGAGCCCATGTAGGACACAGGGTAGGATGTTATCAGGTCCCATGGATGTTGAGTTTTTGATGTTAGAGACGCCATTCACAACCTGCTCTTTAGAGATACAAGGTAGAAGATAGGTGGTAGGGATGTCTTGGGGTAAGTGTGGTGGGGACAGGGGAGTGAAGTTTTCACAGAATCTGTCAGCTAACAGGTTAGCAATGTCTACAGGCTTGGTATATGTGGTATCATTAACTACCAGTTCTACACAAATCTGGGCCTTTTGTTTTAGGTTATAGGTGTAACTAAAGAATGCCTTATGGTTGTCCTTCATTGAGGATGCTAATTTGGATTTGTAGTTAGCTTTGGAGGACTTCACAAGAAGTCTTATTTGATTGTTTAAGCTGAGGATGCAGTGTTTCCAGTTTAGGGCTTGCTCCTTTTTACTCTTAGACAGCAATTTCTTCCTCTTATTGTAAAGCCTGTTAATGACAGTTGTCCACCAGACAGGTTCTTCCTTGAGGAGCTTGTTTTGGTCCTATCAGGTATGGCTGACTCAATGCAGTTGTTCAGGTGTTTGTATAAAGCATTTGTTTAGAACTTGGCATAGCTGCCAGTTCCATCTGAGGGGGAGGTGCAGTGAAGATATTTACACATTCCCATAAGAGGTTATAATCTGCTTTGGAGAATTTTTTTAGTTTAATTGGTGCTAGGGAGGTTAAGTGTGATAATAACTTCAAATGAGACTGATTTATGGTCAGATCTCACCAGGGAAGACCTCACAATTGGGGTGCTACAGTGGTCCTCCATATTGGCTGGCACCATTTCCAGGATGTTGGCACACCTTGTGGGGGTGTCAATTACCTGGTCCAGGGCAGTGGAGTTAATGAAGTTGAAGAACTTTTGGGCAAGTGAGTTTGCACATGAGTAATTTACCCAGTGAATGGATGGGTAGTTAAAGTCACCCAAAATCATGGTGCTTGGATGTATCTTGATAGACTCAGGTAGGTTCAAATAGGCAGAATGGGTGTCTTGATTCATGGAGGGGGTCCTCTAGCTAGCAGTCACTTGAATAGGTGTCCTGTCAACAGTTAATTGCACCTAAAGTATCTCCAGGGAATCATGCTATATAACTAATCTGGAGATGTATTTATCATTTATGGATATTTATACACTCCCTCCTTTAGTTTTCATGCCATTAATTTGTAATCTGAATGTGTGGAAGGAGGTACAGCATGATATGGTTGGGGTGCTCTCCACAGCCTTGAACCAGGTCTCCATGACTGCATAAATGTCTTTGTCTTCCAAGGTGAGGACTGCTTCCAGTTAATGCAGTTTCATGTTAAGATTCCTAGCATTTAGCAACAAAACCTTGAGGTTGTTCTTAGATGGAGTTCTTACATTGGGAATTTTGCCCTTGAGGCACTACCTAAAAGGGTGGCAAGAGCCTTAACCAGCAGCCGAAATCCCACGGGTGACAGATGAAGACCATCTCTGGCAAAGCATCGAGGGCTGTTGATCTCCTTGAAATGACACCAGAAACTAAGCCAATTATTGTAGTCAGCCATTTTCTGTTTGTATTGAGGCATCATCCTAGGTAAAGGTAAAACACTGCTTAATGCTAGGGACATATGAGCCTGATGAATATAGTCTGAGAGCTCAATCATATCTCTCTACATATGGTCCAGAGAGGTACGTCTCAAGTCATTCACATGAACATGGACTATGACAGAGTCATAACAGTACCTGTTGTTGAGAAACTTGAGTCCATGTGTGATATGGCAGATCCTGGCACCTGAAAGACAACTCACCGTGACCTTGTCTTAATCCAGCCTGGTGAGAGGGACATCTATGTGCCTCACGATGGAATCACCTATGACTAATATGTTTGGTTTTGTGTTTTTTTATCCAGCAGCTTGATTATTCAGTGTGTGTTTCTTAATTTGACACACTCTGACCCCTGTGGGTGCATGTCATCTGTTGCCTTACCCATTAAAATGTTGTCATTCTAAGATCTTATCCATATTCCCCTTACTTAACTCTTATCTTTAACCATCTGTTCAACCAGGACCACTTCCTATGGTCTTCATATTCCCTCCACTTTAATCCTGCCTTTTTTCATATCCTCTTGTCTTAGCTACCTACTCCCAAGATCCTTTGTGTCTGCCTTTTTTTTTTTGTCTGTTCTTTGAAATAAATCCTGCATTGTCATCTGAATATGTAAGTTAAATAAATCTAGACATAAGTCTGTGATGTGATGCTCATCTGGTCTATACCAAAATGGGTCATCAACCTCCAGATGATCATGCCTAATGGTTGTTAGCTGCCCATCCCTTGACTGTTTATACATTGATTTATAGATATAGTTTTTTGTTGCCTCCATGATCCTGTGGTTAACTGTATTCTTCAAAGCAAGCTTCATTATTATATTTGACCACATTATTATAACAATAAACATTTGTTTCAAATAAAACACATATTTCAAAATGCATATTAACAGTATTAAGAATCAACTAAATGAATTGCCTTCCAAATGTATAAAAAGGCAATCAGATTGTCCCACTTTTTTGAGCATGCATCCATAGCATCTTTTGGCTTCCATGCCATATCAACTTGAATTTGGACACACACACACACACACACACACACACACACACACACACACACACACACACACACACACACACACACACACACACACACACACACACACACACACACACACACACACACACACACACACACACACACACACACACACACACACAGTATGCAGCTCAGATATATGCTTGGAATTAAATAAATGCATACATAAATGGCCCAAAATTATAGTGCATCTCACTAGTAAGAGAACTATACATGGCAAACCACTGCAAATTTTCTTTGCCCTCTCAGCCTCTTAGCTTCCTAGCTCAAGAACCTGCACTTGGTTGCTAGAATAGTAGGCTTCACACTGCATTTTTAAAAGGATATCAAGTCTGAAACTCAAATGTCTGCCATTATTTAGTGGCTGCAAGTCTCAACCTCTTAGCTTCCTAGGTCAAGCACCTGCACTTGGTTGCTAGAATAGCAGGCTTCACGTTGCATTTTTAAAATGCTATCAAGTCTAAAACTCAAATGTCTGCCATTATTTAGTAGCTGCAATTCTTACCAATCTACCGTAGCACACACACACACACACACACACACACACACACACACACACACACACACACACACACACACACACACATGAAATGTTGTTGAAGTCTTTTGACACCTTGTGAGTTAATAAAAACAAATAAATAAATAAATAAACAACTTCATGATCCAGTAGGTGTTTCCCTCAGCCAGTGAAGCAACCCTGCAGTTTTTTATATTTGCAAGTTTTTTTGCAAGGATTTCAGCAAGAAGCAGAAAAACACAAATTGTTTGGTTAAGTGTACTAACCTCCCAGAGGTCATTGGATTTAATCAATCAAATTCCAAGCTCCTGGATAAGAAGCACTATAGGCCATTTATATCTAATTTATTATATTTCTTTAAGTAAAGAAAAGTAAAAATTACTTAAAAAATAAAATAATATCAAATAGAAAAACGTCCCACTGACAGAACATTTTTCAGACAGGCACCAGTCTACAGACTACACTTTAAGCAGCACTGGTTTAAAGTAAAATACTGGAAGTGATTTTACTCTTGGTGACTTTTTGCTATTATTTTATTTTTATTTATTTATTTTACATTTGTTGACCAGGCTAGTCTAACTGGATATATGTCCATTTTCAGTAGAGGCCCGGGGAGAAAAGCTCCACTACAACATTATTCTAAAATTGTAACCAAAACATAATACAAAGGAGTAACATATTTTAAAAATTAAATTTGATATAGCGACTAGTAAAAAAATGAAATATTCATTGCATAACAGAATATAAAATGACATGTTTATAACAGGATTTACATGCGTAAAGGCAATATTAGAAAGTTAAAATACAATTTAATATAAAAGGATAAAGACAGTGTGAATTTTTTTTTTTATCTATTGGTGTGCATGAAGGAGACCAGGTGCTGGATTTACACTAAATACTAGTCATCATGGTTCTAGAAGGTAAAACAAGTTCAAAAAGCAAAAAAACCACAAACCAAGACACCAAAAACACACTACAACACAATTGTGTGGGTGTACAACCACAGGACTGTAGTAATAGAACTCAGTTGAAGTGTTTTCATCTTTATAAATGAAAGATTTCATCAGAACTATGTATCCTGTGGGTAGATACACATTAATAGCAAATAGATGACTTAATAAAAACACTCAAGAATTTAAAAAACATATACACTGTAGTTACATATTTAAAACAAGGTTATTATACAGAAATTTAAGTCTAACTGCATGCCCTTTAAATAAACTAGTAAATGAAATACAATCATGTATTCCTGGTTTGGCAGCAGCATCAGTTCTAACTGTCATGACAACTCAGCATGCTCAAGCTTGTCACCCCATTGGTCAGCCCTAGGGTCTCTATCAATATTCTCTAAAACCATATTAAAAATTATTTAAAAGTAACACAAACAATTTCAGGTTTTGCAATACATTTTTTTAAAAAACCCTTCTAATGTCATATAAATGTTTTGTAATACACTCTTGAAGGGTCCTTCCATTTTTTCCTGTTTAAAAGTTTATGCCTGTCTGACACAGTGCAGCATATACCACACCCTTTGTACAACAACTGTAATAACCTTTAGCTTCAAATTTGTAATTACCCAATATACAGACATCACTGTTTTATATATACTTACATATATTACAATACTGGCATTTAAATGTACCAATCTTATTATATGGGGCAAACACTTGTTTCTTATATTCCACAAGATTTTTTTTTAATTAGGTCTCCATTTAAAACTAAAAGATAAAGAACATGCTATCCTATATTTTATAAAAGAATTTACCTGTAATAAAGACCAATTTATCCTAATAATGGCAGTAATAGCTCGGCAATCATTCCCAGCATTAATACCATATTCCTTGAAAAGTCGCACCTATTGGAATCAGTACTAGCAATATAATTTTGAGTACTTCCAGAACTGGGGTAATAATATTATTATTGCATTTTAAAATGTTTGGTAGTTTATTTAAACTGCTAGCAGCTGAGCTGTAACTTAAATTTGCTTAAAGTTACATACAAATATGTGTTTTATGATTGTACCTATGGTGTGTGTGCTTTTAAATTCTTAACTAACTTTTATTAAGTTATATGGTTATTTGCTATTTAATTGTACCTACTCTCTGCATATGTAGTTTTGATGAAGTCTTTCACTGATGGAGATGAAAGAGCTTAACTTGAGTTTGTTAATAAAGTTCTGTGGTTGTGAACCCTTGGAATTATGTTACCATGTGTTTTTGTTTTGGATTTCTAGCTCTAGAAGGCTTTGGCAAAGATGGCTTTTACAACCTCTGCATAAGATATTTTAAAGTGATTTTGTTTAGATTGTGGTGGAAGTATGTATTATTCACAGTCCATGTGTTTGTGAGAAGGAAATCTACATTATTTAAATTTTTGTACCTCTCACAGACAGAATTATTTATGATGAGTAAGAGTTAATTATCAGTAAGAAGAAAGCAGTTACTATACTGCTTAAGGATATCAAATGCTAAGAGCTTGGCAACAGAAGAGAAGTAAGCAGGCTGACCTTCCATTTTTCTTCAGTGATTCAAGGAATTTTAGTTAAGAAATAGATAGAAGAAATGATGTTTAGCTATATGCACTACTATATGGTAGGAAATAACTAAATGGATTATTTTATTGAAGGATATACTCGCAAACACGTAAAAACTACTTGAATCTAAATTAGATGATTTAAGGAAGAAAATAAACTATTAATAAGAAGTACGAAATAAAGAAGGTTTAATTTATAGAGCAGTCATGGTTTGTACCTCTCTATGCAAAAATGGCTAGTTATTAACTAAGAGGGCAACTGTGAACCTTTGAGTAGCAGGAAGCAGCTCTGGCTGCTTGGAGGACTAAACAGTAAGCACACTGAGTCTCACTATACAGCTTTGCGCTGCTGTGACACTTGTAAGTTCCCCTAGCAACACTGACTAAACAAGGTCTGGGAGAAGGAGGAGATATGAGTGCAGATGTAGGTTAAGATCCTTACAAATATACAGTGCACATTCCAGTGACAATAAGCATAGTAGGTCAATACATCATGCAAAATGCCTTATTTATAACAATGGAAAACAGCAAGAAAAAGTTCAATAAAGCACAACAACCAACAGCAACACAATAAAAATTTACTTTAATACCAAGGACAGGCCTTGAACTACTCTTGTTTTCTCTTTTTCCATCACAAAAAAGTAATTTAAATTTAAAACAAGGTCACTAAAATCAATTAGAAACAGTGCAGGCTGTATATTTAGTATTAAGCAAAATCAAGCAAAAATCATTTATCCTACATGCTCTTGCCTCAATAGCATGATCAGATCTAGGTACATGTTGATGTAAAATGACTGTTGGTCATGTGTGCTGTCCAGCTGCTTTGCTGTGTGTTCATTGGAGTGTGCCCTCAAAACACCACTGTATAACTTGGTCACTGATATGGGTCTTGACTATGATCATACAGGGATGCCAATTTCAATATTGTTTTTTTCTCCTCCATTAGTCCTTTCCAGCATAACATGGTACAGAGTCAGAAGATGGTATGATTCATAAAACTTTTAACAGATTGAAGCTCAATGGATTTGCATGAACACCTAAAAGTGTGTAAGGCTAATCTGCGTCATGGTGTTCAGTAGTGTTGAATTTTACACTGCCAGAAAAGCAGTAGAATTGTATTTGTAACATATAAATATATAGATAGATAATATTATGTCATACTAAAATATCACATGACAAGTATTATTCACACTCATTTGTTCATTTATCTGTAAGCAATAGTGCTAAACATCTTTTTTTTTTTTTCAAATGTATTTGCCTATCACTACTTAACTTAGAGATGATGGTTACAGACTTATTGGAAGCCTCCTGCACCTACCCTTGTGGAGGGACACTGCCCTCACCCTCCAACTTATAAATTTCCTATTCAGCGGCTATAACAGTGAAGAAAAGTCATAACTATACTGTTATGGAGATGCTTTTAGCAAAATGTTTTAGACTACTGGCATTCACTTAAAAGCCCCCCAATATCGTAACTTGCCTCCCCTTGATAGTACACTAATTTTTTTTCACTTTTTTACAAATGTTTATAAACTGCATGCACATTTTGTATATATGCCATTTTCTGAGTTAATTTGCTAGACACTGAAAACTATGTATATGCATAGTGCATGCAGTTTTTATGAGTACTGCTATCAGAATATTGTAGTCTATATGTATGTTGTGACTTCCCCACTCTGGGTCAGTAATCAAGAAGCCTGAATCCTCACCACTAGCACTGGAGAGGGACATTTGCTTGGACCAAAAGTGGATACACCCAGTATTTCTAGATGCAACTCTCTGCATCAAACAGAATTTCCTGTAAGAGCACACAGAGAACACACACAGTCCAGGGTCTGTATTTCTCTATCTGTCTCCCACCATGTCTCCAGTAAGACTCCCCAATGGCACAGCTATAGAGTTGACACCTCAGCCGAGTATCCAAGCCAAGTTCTCCAGCAGCAACTTTGTAAAACCAGTGTTTCATGTCCCTGCTCCAATCAGCTGACACACACACACACACACACACACACACACACACACACACACACTCTTTGAGATTTGCTTTTTATACACACACACACACACACACACACACACACACACACACACACACACACACACACACACACACACACACACACACACACACACCTGGGAAAGGCTGACACAGATTTACTAGCTATGTCCCCTTCTGCCCAGACTATAAGGTAGTCATACCACCACCAGACACTCCAAAGTCGGCTACTCTAAGGCTATTGCAGGGGTACCCAATTATACAGAGTGAAATTAATCGGTAGTTTGACCAACAGCAAGGCTTTCAGATGCGGCCAGAGCTGTCACCAATATATATATACATATATATATATATATATATATATATATACATATATATATATATATATATATTATCAGAGATTAAAATATTCTCTAAAAGACCAGACACAATGAAACGTTTAAATACATTTAATAATAAATAAGAAAAGTACATCAAAATACTAAATATATATTTACAGTAAACACCAGAGTTTCAATCACAGCAAATATAATAACACAGATGAATAAATTCACACAGATACAGAAAAAACAGTGCTTAACTAATCTCACTATATTTTCCTGACTAATTGTAAGAATTACTATTCCCTGGTCACTTACTAGAGCAAGGCAAGATGAAGTAGGTGGAGGGGAACCCTTCATTGTCAGGTCCCAAAATACAGAATGGAATGAGACTTCAGTCTCACCTGGCATTAAAAGATCATTGTTAGTGATGGATTACAGAATGACATCACATACATCTGGTTGTCTGACTTCTGGTTCCCATGCTACACCCCCCTTGGCTAGAAGCTGTCAGGATTCGATCGGCTGCAGCTCCTGGAAGTCATACAACAATTTCAAACCTCCACCCTTCCAGAGTAGCAATTAGTTCACCCCAAAGGCAATGAGGAAGGCTTCCTAGTACAGACTCTTTGCCTCTGGCTGCATTGAGAACTGTAAGATACAATCTTTATGACCTAAGCCAGGTAATTTAACTTCAAACTCTTTTTAAACTTAGGTGGATTGAGATTAGCCACTTCTTTTCCAGTATCTTCTGTTAAAACATATACAGTTAAGCAATTATAATAATGCATGTATATTTCTTTTTCTGTCCAGCAGGGTACACTGTTGGTACATTCTTAATACAAGCAGCTTTGCAAATACATATTTCAACACAAGCATCTTGATGGACAAATGACATATTTTTTTACAAAATTGTAGCTAGCTGTGCTGGCATATGTTATACATCCACTGTCCTACTTCCCCTGGCATAGCTGTCAATAACTCACATCATCACATATGTGTCTATAATGCATTTCAAATGTATTTCAGATACAATATTTATAGTCAGATTTGAGTGTTTACAGTATTTGCAAGTTACTGGAGATGATTCATTGTGGTCTGTCTGTCTGTCCAAATGTAAATGACTTTACTCTGGAGATTATGCTTGTATTTTGTGTTTATTCATAAATATAGGTAAGTCTTTGCATTCTCAGGAAAGATGTTAATGCATGTTGCTTGACCATTAAAATATAAAGAATATGAATTAAAATGCAAGACAATTAGCATACTGTTTTCTGCTTCTGTTATGCAAAGTGAACAAAGTGATGAAATGGCAATTTTGTAATTGTCTGTGAAGAATATATTAAAAACATAAAGGAGTTTATAAAAGACCTATATAAGACAGAGTCTGCAATAAATGTGACACTGCAAAATTACTACCAAATAACTTCACAAAGTGCCAAATAAATAAATTAAATGCTGTGTCTTTCGGCTTTTCCCGGTTAGGGGTTGCCACAGTGGAACTCCGGTCCACTAATGATTGGCAGTTGATTTTTACATGCTGAGTTGCCAGCCCTGATGCACAACCTTCAACGAAGGTATGCCCATTCATGCACGTCTCCACGCAGAAGATGCTCTAGCTGAGAGTCAAACCGGACAGCGTCTTACTGTGAGGTGACAATGCTACCGCAGCACCACCACCATGGATTCCCAAATAAATAAATTAAATAAAAACAAAAAAAAAGAAATGCAGCTTAGGGCATTTTTACTGATGAAAACTTGAGTGCTTTCATTCCAAGTAACTGCAGAACTTCCTTAGCAAAGTATGACGTAACTTCGTACAACTTAAATAATCATAAAATGAATATCTCTTCATAAACTGACCAATTTATAATACCAAGTACCATAAATTAAAATAAATGTTATTGCATAACAAGATCACATGAAATTTATTACTTTCAACTTCCTAATAATTAAATTCATTATAATACACTAAATACATTTATTAAAACATAAAATATTTTTTATATATACGTATACCAGACTACAAACAAAAATAAGTTTAAAAGTATGTTTAAACACTTGCTGTCATTTTATTCTAAGTTTACCTGCTGTAAGTGTCAAAACATTGTTAATGGATACCTTCACATTTAAACCCAGGGGTTGGGTGGCATTCAGAAAAGATCTGCCAATGCAGTTCCCTCAATTCCAAAAAAGCTTCCCAATCCCCCCCCCCCCACACACACACACACAGATCATTAAAATGAACCTTTCCAACACAAAAATTAAACAACTGATAGAATGCTTAGCTAATGCATTGTTTATGTCTTTCTCTTAATAGAATAGGAGTATTGGTAGGTTCTATGTCTCAGTGCTTTTTTAGTTTCATTAGCACTCATGAAAAGTAAGTTAGTTAACAGTTTATGTTTACTTTTATCAGTCAATAAAATGATATGTTAATCAGAAGAAACTGGCATGATACACCCTAATATACAAATGTATAGATTTAATAAATATGTTAGTAGAACTGTTTATGTTGAATAGTGATACAAATAAGAATAATAGTGAAATAAACGGAGATTACATATATGTTAGGGTATACAGCAAAATTGTTGTGGACTGTTCTTATTTGTTCTTGTTTGTTTATTGCTTTGTCAAACAGTCTCAAAGACCCCCCCCAGATTTACTATTCCTGCATGCAGGACTAGCTTAGTCCTGCATGGAGGTGGCCATTTAGGAGCAGGATGGCAGTGCACCATGCATAGTAATGAGGCATGCTGCCTGAGCGCCTAGTCTTACATGGAGCATGTAAGAGTGCAGGGGGCATGTCTGAGAGCAGAGCTCTCAGAATATACATGCCCCCACAATGAAGAACAGCAGAAAGGGGTCAGAAATTAGTGAGAACACTCATAGGTATCCGCATATCCAGACCAACAGTCCCCATTGTGTACAACAGAAAAGTATACATAAATAAAATTAACAAACCCTTTTATTTTTTTTTTAAATCCCATTAAAGCTAACCATAGGGTCTATATTATATCCTCGAATGCTTAAAAAAGTGAACGCTGATTGATCGAACTTATTTTCGCGAAACTGCAAAATATCGAAGCAGCAGAAACTCAAATTTTTTCCTAGGGAAAGAATTTGGTTGTCCGTTTCTGTTGCTTTGGTATTTTCAGTGTTATGGTGGAAAGTTACCAGTCGGATTCAGGTAAGTGTGCGATTGTGTGGATGTGAGTGTTAGGGTGATTTAGGTGAGTTAGGGTTAGGGCTCGGGTTAGATGTGTGTGCGATTGAGTGGACATGAGGGTTAGGGTGGATTTAAGTGAGTTAGGGTTAGGGAGCAGGTGAGGTGAGTGTGCGATAGTGACGGACCTTAGGGTTAGGGTTTGGGTTAAGGTAAGTGGGTAGTTAGTGGCGTGTGCATAGTTTAGTGTAGGGTTAGATGTCAGATTTTAGGTGTATGTGCGTGGATTTCTGTTTGTTTGGTGCGCTTGTGTTGTGTGTATGTGTTTTGGATCAGCAATTTTTTTCCCTGGGAAAAAAATCGCTGATCTGACAGTTTGAGATTGTAAACTTTCGCTTAAATTAGGTCAGTCAATCAGTGTTCGCTTTTTTAAGCGTTCGATGATATAATATAGACCCTAACCATAGGTGCGTGGGTGTGCGTACGGTTAATGCAGCTTAAATGGCTGAAGAGGATAACAAGAAATATATATGCAAATGAATCAGCATAGCAATAGTATAGTGGGGAGAGCATTTGCCTTACAAGCAGGCATTCCCGGTTTGAGTCCCACTGCAGCACATTCCATTTTCCATGGCAAGGCACACTATGACTAATATTTATGTTGCATAACCCGCTAAAAAACATATTTTTATAAACTGGAGTACTGTAGTAAATGCACATGAGGTGTCAGTGAGATAATGAATAAAGCACTAGTAAGCAGGTTTAAGCACCAATAAGCAGTAGTAAGCATATTTAAGCACTAGTAAGCGAGCTTAAGCCCGTTTGGGTGGCGGTAAGCAACGCCTACACTGGTTAAGCAATTGAGAAGCTAAATCAGTATAAGAAACTGTAACCGAAAGTTAGCAGTGCTTCCCTCCGCAAACCTGTGCAAACCCACTTACAACTGCTCAAAAATACCATAATCACTCTGTATCCAATGGCCCTTGTTCTGCCCAACAGCAAAATAAACAGTCTCTGCAAGGCTCGACCAGGACCCTGCATACCATAGCCAAAGTGATTTACCACTAAGCCATGTCAGATATACATAACCGTGATGTTTTCACAAACATATCATCCAGCCCAGTCATTCAGCAGTAAAGGAAATGTAGTTCAATATGTAGATGTATGTGTGTGTGTGTGTGTGTGTGTGTGTGTGTGTGTGTGTGTATATATATATATATATATATTTATATATATATATATATATATATATATATATATATATATATATATATATATATGTATATATATATATATATATATATATATATATATATAAACATATATACATACACATGCCTACATCTATAGATATATATGTCTACATACAACAGGTTATATATATGTAAGCAGATATATATATATATATATATATATATATATATATATCGATGTAGGTATATACGAACATAGTTATATTTATTTAAGCAGATATATATATCTATATAGGTATATATGGACATACATCTGCAGATACAATGGGAAAATAAAAAAAATATGTCCACATGCACCATTAATGGGGTTGAGAGGCCCCAAACAATATACGTCTTGTACAAATAGGAACCCCCCCCCAGCCAAACATGTCCGCCCTGCAATACACTACCAAGTGTTGCAGATCCCATAACCAGAACCTGACAAGACATGGGCATCCCTAGGATACATATACACAGACACATATATGCATACATATATATATATATATATATATATATATATATATACATATATATATAGATATATATATATGTAACTACACATACACAGGCAGAGATATGTATAGTAAGATACATATGTAGTAGGTGCACACAATATGGAACAGCCATTATACATACAGTTAACACCTTACCAACTGGAGACTGTATGAGCCACCCATACAAATGACAATCATTGCCTGCAACATATACCCACAGAGAAATCAAAGGATGTAACACCACACACAGGTTTGCATAAATGTGAAAGCTTTATTTGTGTACTATTACAGTTGTATATGCCATGTGGTATAGCTTATTAGACATGGACATCCATATAAACTGAGTAATGCAATTGTGAAACAGGTATACTAATATAGTAGTCTGGAAAAGTTAACAAATGTTGCTGTGCAGGCCAAGGCCATCAAGTAGAACAATAGTAAATACAGACTGGGCCACAGGATACCAAACAATCAACAGTAAGTAATGCAGATGCATAATCCAGCAGCGTCTATCTACACGCTGTAGACAATCCCTAGGGGGTAAAGACCTCAGTTGACACAATGGGATGTAACTGTTACATAACAAGGCACAATTGACACCATCACAAGCACACTGACAAACAGAACAGTCTGTATGGCAGGTGGCAGTAGGCCTGCATTTAACCAAGGTGGATTGTATGGTAATGTACATCCATATACCTTAAGGCAGCTCACCCCTGATGGTCTTCAGGACTTTGGGCTTTCAGGATTCTGTAGTGCTCCCATATAAATATATATATATATATATATATATATATATATATAGAGAGAGAGAGAGAGATATGTATATATAGATATACATATATGTATATATATATATAGACATATGTATATATAGCTATATATGTACGCCCATCCTATGTGTATGGATATGCCTAGTTATGTTGGTATATATATAGATATCAATAACTATATGTGCATGCATATCTATTCTGATATACCTACTACTGTCAATATATATATGTAGATATCCATATGTATATGTGCATAAGTATCTCTATCTGTATATGTGCAGACATATATTGCTCTGTATATGTATATAGCTGGGTGTTTATTTGTATGGCTATGTACATATACATATCCATCTATGTATGTCGATATGTATATGTGTATGTCTATATAGATATCTGGATAATTATATGTACATATATACTCACCATATGCCTGAACATGGAGTGTACCCTACCTCAGCCCCTATATTCCCAACTTCGTAGTGCAAGGGGATGTCAGGTATGTATAGCAGGTATATTTGTAGATTATTACTACTGTAATAGGGAGTATCTTCACAGGCATGGTGTGTGTGTGTGGGGGGGTCACATCCGCTTTTAAATGTGTGCCATTGGCTACTGACAGACATCCTAAGGGCATTATAGTACAGTACCATTGCTAACACGTAATGCTCCTGTGGACTACAGCAGAGATAATGGCCAATATATGTGGACAGTCTGACACACTCTGGACAGTCTAGAGGTATGCACATAATCTTTTAGTGCAAGACATGTGGACCAATCCTGACAATGTGGATATTAACAGCCATGTAGATGGGTATAACCCGCAACTACTGGTATACATGTGCCGCCATAGGTTATGCATTCACACATCCCTGCCTGCTCTGCCACATAATAACCACTGGTACAGAGGTGCCATGGCCACATACTACCCACTAGATATTGACATACATCTGTGCAGCATCCGACTGCTCTGTCTGACATACATGACTGTTATGGTGGCTTGGCAGCAGTACACCTGGCAAGTATCTGGACAGTACATCTCGTTGGGTAAGTACACTAAGCTGTTAGGCATGTAACAAAGTACTGTGTAGGCTGCAGGCAGACCGGCTCAACACTGGCCTAAATTTCCTATAGGGGAATGCACATGTACCTGCATATATAGCAGGCTCTTCAGGCATGCCACAGCACAGAGTAACATGCACCTGTGTGAAAGTGCATAACCACAACCAATGTGAACACAGCCACATATGGTATGCTAGCATATTATTAAGGTATATGGACCATCTCTTCAACGCCTACCTCATATGTTCCACTCACACACTACTCCTACATATACTGGGCCACTACACAGTGTGCTCCGATGCTTCTCTGTTGTATGGGACATGTGTGTGTATGGCCCTACAAACATGTCAGCTGATAGGGTAACATACAGTGGAGCAGCATGTAACATCAGATAGATCAGGACCAAGAACAATGACATCTACGACAGTCTGTACACAGGCCAAAATACATGTTAACAATACACACATTGCCAACAATCACCATAAGTACACAGATCTCAGTACTGTACACACAACCCCAGAATGTTCAGGTTATGCCATCAAATATAACCCCTACTATACATAACATGTGTAGCAGTCTGATATCTCACTGACTTGTTATCAGATATGGTGTCACTAATTATGATGTACAGCACATATGCACCCCTTAATGCATGACATATGTACAAAGGTTGACTGGGTTGTGGCTGGAGGCACATACACAGGGCCACTATTGACATGTTGCTGTGATAACCTCATACATTTACTGTTGTAACAGGGTTTGTTGCAACATATGTCCTATGAGGGATATGAAGTCAGTAACTCTCATGACTGTCACCATCTACAGACTGCAATCCTCACACTACCTTCTGCAGTTCACAGATAGGTGCTCTGTGGGTAACACCTGAAACAAAAGGCACCACACACTGGCCAGTCTGCAGATGACCCTACAGATGGGTGTTCCCTCAGAAACATAGCACTGACATGGCAGGCATGAAACATGTAAGACAGCCATATCCATATACACACCCTGTTAAACCAACATTACTCCAAATGCAGTATAGCAGCACTTTCAGTCTGTAGTCAGGTCAGGCACATCCCCCTCCTGTGTGTTGGCTTGTTTCCACAGTGTATGTTGTTATAGGTAAATCCTCAATCCATCTTAGATGCTGTTTGCCAAACAACGGATCAAGTTCCTGCTCACAGTGAATGAAAGGCCCAACACCAACATGATGTTCCTAGATATTGGTATGCGTTTTCATGCAATTGGTTATGAGAAAGTTACCACAGCTGTTACACATGCAATTGGCTAGTGGAGGGCTACAATTTGTGCAGAGGCCATCAGCTGATGCTGACTATCACTTAAAATACGCATGTTGCTGCCTAAGCAATGCAGGTGTAAGTCTCCACATCCACCAGAGATGGAGTGAGAGAGACAGACAGAGGCACAGAAAAGCCAGAGAGAGGTGGGAGAGTAAAACTTAAGCATGTTTGTGTGACACACCTACCAGTACAGGGTATCAAACCCCTGACAACTATGTAGTGCTATCACACGTCCATGCATTTAATGGATGCGCCACATAGGTTACATGTTAGGGAGCCCTCAGAATGTATATGTGATGGTGAGTGACATCTGCAACAGGGATATGGTAGCTATGTGGTAGATGTAGTACACATGCCTGTCCACATGAACAGGTGTCAGAGTCAACACAGCCACACTCTCGCAGGGACACACATACATTGACACACTTGGCAGGGCTGGGAATACAACCCATCACTAGTGGGATTGCCACAGCACAGTACTGTGCAGGTATCACATGCACCACAGGGGTCATACGGAGGTTATGTGTGCAAAGGGTATGTGGAGGTGTCTGGCATCAGACAGCATGCTTCAATATGCCAGTGGGGGTTGTAGTGATTATGAATGTGGTCATACGCATCATACACCACACACACAGACATGGGTGCCAGTACTGACATGCATGGGTGCACTGCTTCATGGGTATGTTGTTGTCGATGGTGCCAGATGGCTATACAAGGCTAGATGATGGGTATACCTTGGCATCAGGCCACATGACAATAGTCTGCAATGTGGCTCCGGGGTGTAGTGTCTGGAGATGCCCACACAGGTGGGTATTGTATTCACCATCCAGTCATCTGTGTGACTATTATGTGTGGCCAATGCTGTGCATTGCTTGCCATGTATGTGTTCCTTAGTCCATGATATGGACAGTGTCTGGGATGTGCACACCTCCCACATGCATGTACAGTGACATGTGGAACTGTACCTGGGGTCTCTGGCCCATGTTGTGTACACAAATTGTTATCATCAGATGTGCCAGTCCTGGCCTCATGTGGGGGGAACTGTTAATGGACAGCAGGTTGACCCTGCACCTACATTGATAGCATAATACCGGTATTCCCAAGAGTCAGTGGCATCTGTCCATACAGGTCTTGTGTTTCAGGCATGGTATGTCCTTTGTGGGTCATATTTGATAGCACCACAGGTGTTGCAGGTGTTCAGTGGGGAACATGGGGTAGGTGCACTGTCTGCATGTACATGCCTATTGGACTAATGGACAGGGTGCCATGCCCTCTGTAGCCCACTGCAATCACACTACGGTTACTATCAGTGGGCAATATGCAGGGTACTACCAACATAGAGGCTGTTGCCTAGGAAAGTGTGTGTGTGTATGAGAAATGGGTTGAGAGTGTCCCCTGGGTAAGACAAGGGTTGCTAACATTGTTCAGCTTGGATAGATGTCACCTTTAGGGGTATGATTTGCACCCCTGCCTCTCGGCTATTTCACAGCTGTTATCCCTGTATGGTGGACATTGTGATATATACTTGGCCCACCATATAAGAAGTTTGCAAAACCCGCTTCACACTCAGTCTAGTTGTTACACACTCACCACCACCTCCACACAGGATACAAATGACAAACACAGACACACACACAACTGTCATGTCTGGGTTTAGAACTCCTACCTAACTAGTATATTACACTACAGCACTACACTGTTATTGGTCATGCCACGGAGATTACTGGAGTACTCCTTCATCAAAGGTGTATTTCACAATGAATTATATCAGCAGGATTGCCAAAGTAGGGCATTTGAATTGTACTGGGTGTGACTAGCCTAAAATGCATTGCTCCCTACACAGATATAATAACACACACAAAACATTCACAACTGCCATGTGTGGGATTAGAACCCCTACCAGAGCTCTATATCACAATGCAGCATAATGTTGTTATAGGATGCACCACTGTGATTGCTGGAGTGCCCCTTCCCCAAAGGTGTATTTCACAGTGAATTACATCAACAGGATTGCCAAAGTAGGACATTTGAATTGTACTGAGTGTGACTAGCCTAAAATGTATTGCTCCCTACACAGACATAGCAACACACACAAAACATCCAGAACTGCCATGTGTGGGGATAGAATCCCTACCAGAGTTCTATATCACACTACAGCATGATGCTGTTATGGGACACACCACGGGGATTGCTGGAGTGCCCCTTCCCCAAAGTTGTACTTCACAGTGAATGACATCAGCAGGATTGCCAAAGTAGGGCATTTGAATTGTACTGAGTGTGACTAGCCTAAAATGCATTGATCTCTACACACATACATACACACACACACACACACACACACACACACACACACACACACACACACACACACACACACACACAAAATTACCAAGTCTGGGATTAGAACTCCTACCTATCTTACATTACAGCTGTACACAGTTACGGAACACACTATGGAGATTACTGGGCTATAACCTTCCCAGAGGTGTATTTCTAGGTGGATGGTATGAGCAGCCTTGAAAAAGTTGGGCATTTGAATAGTAGGGAGTGTCAGTAGACTAAAAGGAATTGCACTCTACACAGACAAGGACAGACACACACACACACACACACACACACACACACACACACACACACACACACACACACACTTGCCAAGTCAGGGATTAGAACTTTTTCCTATTTTATTATATGCAGTTATGGAATGCACTACAGAAATTACTGGGCTACAACATTCCCAGAGGTGTAGTTCTAGGTGGATGACATCAGCAGCCTTGACAAAGTAGGGCATTCAAATTGTAGCGAGTGCGAGTAGCCTTAAAGGAGTTGCTCTCTACACAAACAGGGACAGACACACACACACACACACACACACACACACACACACACACACACACACACACACACACACACTTGCCAAGTCTGGGATTAGAACTCCTATCTAATTATTTTATCACACTACAGCAGTATGCAGTTATGGGATGTGCTATGGAGATTACTGGGCTGCAACCTTCCCAAAGGTGTATTTCTAGGTGGATGACATCAGCAGCTTTACCAAAGTAGAGCATTTGAATTGTAGGGAGTGTGACTACCCTAAAAATAATTGCTCCCTACACAGACAGACAGACACACACACATTCACACACACAGTTGCCATGTCTGGGATTGGAACTCCTACCTAACTAGTTTATCACACTACAGCAGTATGCAGTTATAGGATGCGCCATGGAGGTTACTGGGCTACAACACTCCCAAAGGTGTATTTTACAGTGGATGACCTCAGCAGGCTTGTCATAGTAGGGCTATGGGGAGGGCAGTGTGTGTGCATGGGCCATAACCCATTCATCTAGAGGTTGACACACCACAAGCAGGCACACACAGGGTCATATTCCACAGGTAAGTGTATACAGCTGTGAGATGACTACTTCCTTGTACAGTCATATTGCACAGCTAGCACTTGCACTACATAATCTGTAATGCTGACAGATACCAGTGACTAGTATCTACAGTAAGTGACACCTGAACCTCATGTGGTTCTGGTCCTTTGGCTGTGTGCTTGGTGGGACAGGTCTGGATGGCTCTTTGTCACAGTCACCCTCTTCCACACATCTATGTACATCAACCTTTGGCTTATTATAGTGTGTTGTCCTGAGATATATGTCTGTATTCCTATCCACTGTATGTGCAAAACATGAGTGGTGAATACTGAGGAGTGTCTGCACTAAGATCTACAACTGCCAGATGTGTCTGGTCCACTGGTGTTTGCAGACATAGCCTTCATTTGTTTAAGTGTGTGAGCATGCCCAGGATGATGTTTCAGTATGTTGTTGATTGACATTGCCTTCATTTCTCTAAGTGTGTGAGCATGCCCAGTAATGCCATCTGTATTGAATGTGTGGATTGAGTTTAGGTGGTTTGTACTGCAGTGCAGACCTTTGTGCTGTACACCTACAGGTAGCATACTGTTTCTGCAGGGTATCCATCAATCATTTGGCAATATGGGGACAAACTGTGCAGGGGATAGTGTGTACTGTAGGTGATTGCGTATGTGCTGCTTCAGCTGCATGGTACTGCTGTTAACAAAGATATTCAGGTGTGTACTGTTGTACACAGTGATGTTTCCTGTCCTCATGTACTGTCAGGTTGACATTCTTGCTAACAGTGATGTCTTGGGGGACAAGGGTGACTGCGGCTGTGTCCGGTATTATGGCCAGACACCTACGTATTAATGGTAAGTTATGCCATTCTGGAGGGGGAGCTGCAGACACTTGGTGCTGGATTTGCATATCCAGTTCAGCACCTTGGTACAGTACTGGCAGAGGATCCCATACTTGTACACCTATCAGCATGACAGTATTGGCTTATCTTGCTGTGGCAATGCCTCACAGCTGTACAGACTTGCACAGGTCAGCCAGGGGCAAGTGCCATTGGTCAGGACATTTACCGTATTGTGGTGTATGGGCATGTGTGTAGCCACTCATGTATGTGTTTGCAGCCAGGGATAGTTTGTACACACAGCTTGGTGTCGGACTCTGCACATTTCATGCTGCCCATGCTCCCACCCCCTCTATTATTCTAACCTCTTCCGTACATTATGCATACCTTCTCTGATACTTTCCCTAAGGGTATCACCCCATCACAGGTGTGTGTTAGTGTTGGCCCACAGTTCATGCAGTGGGACGTGGTGGACATGTACTGTGGTTTGTCCACATGGCCTTGCATATGGCTTATGTGGGGTGTGTTATGTTGTTATTTGGGTGTCCGTGACATAACATACATTGGCAGTACATGTGAGGCACATGTCTTTGGCAGATGCCTGTGGAGCATTAGGTGTTGCTGCATGCCAGATGTTTCAGGTTGTTGAATTCTGTCAGTCCTACAGTCCCAGACCACCATACAGTAGATTCCCCTGGGGTGACAGGGTAGGTGTGATATGTGTTCATTGCAATATCTCCTAACAGTCTTGCTCAGGTGGTGTTGATGCTGGCAGGGTGCTACCTGCCACTAGCGACACATGTGCATGGGGCACTTGCACTGCATGCTGCAGTCTTCCGCTATTGCCATATATCGGTGAGGTCTTACTGTACCCATTCCCCATAGAAGGGATATGACCAGAGGGGTGCCTGTGGGTGGCGTTTGCATGAGCTGGGTGCATGTATGCTCTGGACACTACTTGCATCTGACACAGATATGCATTCGGAATTCTTGTTATGCTTGCATGTGCAATTACGTCAGCTGTTTCCCAATACATCAGTCCTACCTCCTCTGTGATCTGCGAGTGTTTGGGCAGACAACACCAGTATCACCTACTACAGGACTAAATAATATGATGCATACCTGTATGTACGTTTCCAAGGGTGTGTCCATTTCACAGTGACACAATATATACTGTATGTCTGGGGTACTTTCCCCTGTGTACTGCTTGTATATGTAGACCAACAGCCATGCCATGTCAGTCTTTCAGATGGTGACACATATTTCCACCATATATTTGCAATCGCTTACGGCTAGCTTGTATTATACTGATGGGTATTGTGTATGGTACTGCAGTTTGAGGACTTGTCCCTGTCATCAGTGGTAGTAGGCAATGGCCACCAGGCTTACCTCAACATGCATACCTACAGACCACTCTCACACAATATGGGACACACACAACCCTAACACACACATACCTGCATATTGTGCAGATACTACAACCTATCCTGCTACCTTGGCCACCTCTGTGCATCTGTGCTCCACTGGTATTAGACCTACACATACATGTAACTACATTTCTACATAGAGTTGTGGGGGGCACACCTGACTGCTACGACGTGTGTACATCACATTGGGGGGGGCACACCAGACCGTTACTACATAATTAAGTAGGGTGGGGGGAGCACACCTGACTGTTTCTGCACTCCTACACAGGATTGCAGGGGGCACACCTGACTATATCTACATTTCTACACAGGATTGGGGGGGGGGCACACCTGACTGTTACTACATTTCTACGTAGGATGAGGGACACACACCTGACACTTGTACACATTTGCTATAACTGTACTGGTATGTCAGATATTCCATTTCATTTTGTATTCTGACCTAGCACGCTGACTAGAGGCATACCAGTGTACTACAGATCTTAGCTCTGATTTACCTACATATTAGTTTCTGACTTCCTACCCTTCAGAACTAACATCCCACTGCCTGACCTGCTGTGGTCTGTCTATGTAGGCCTGGGGGGAGAGGTTACTCATAGTCATCATTCAGAGGCCATAGCACAGCCTTTGTTTGTGTTTGTCCACATCTGTCCTGTTGGCTGTGACTATTGTTGAGTATGTGAACCCCCCCCCCTGACTAGCAAATGTGAGTTACTTACCTTGTGGGTGTCCAACTATTGAGGGTGGTGCTGCAGGGCTGCCTATGTCAGATGCACATAGTACACTCCCTACACATGGTTGAGCACAGGTAGTGTCATGTTTGGCATCCCTTTTACTGTATGTGAAAGTCAGAGAGAGGTGTTATTCCCTGGGTCCCTCCTGTATCAGTGTATGTGCTATGCATTGCCTCTTTGCCAAGGCCAGGGCATACTGGGCATGCCTCCTTCTGCCTACTGGGGCAGGCTCAGGTTGTTCCTCCTCTGAGTCACTCTGTGTCTGTGCAGACCGTGGCAATGATGGGGGCTGTGTGGCCCTGCCCCGTGCTATTCCTGCTGCAGCTGTTTCCGCAGGATCATATTGTGTAGCATGGCACATACGATGACAATTTGGGTACATGTAGCTGGTGAGTAATGCAAGGCTTCACCGGATGTGTCTAGGCACCGGAACTGTGACTTGAGCATCCCAAACACATGCTCTACTATAATTCTGGTCTGTGCATGTGCCTCATTATGGAGTTCTTGTTCAGGTGTGTGCATTTCTGATGGGTGTCATTAGCCATGGCTCCAGTGCATAGCCAGCATCCCCCACTAGGGGACCCTAAGGGATTTCCCCACTGGCAAATCTCTGGTACAGCTGCATCAGATGCCAGATGGGAATCGTGATAGCTTCCAGGGCAGCCAGCACACACATTCATTATTATGCCCTGGGCATCGCACATGACCTGGCAGTTGATGGAGGGGGAAGCCCTTGAGGTTGATGTAGACTCTACACAGCTCACTGGGTGGTGCTTTGATGCATATGTGCATGCACTCTATAGCACCCACTACCTCAGAGCATTCTGCTATTTGGTGGAACAGTTGCATATTGATGGCCAACACCTCACAGGTGTTGGGAAAATATACATGCTCACCGGCATGTGCTGACATGGCATCCAGGAACTGGTGGAGTATCCTGGATGCTGATGCCTGTGAGATCCCCATAATATCCTATGTTGGCCTTTGCAAGGTACCTGTAGCTAGTATTCTTAGGCCTACACATACCTTGGTATCCACTGTGATGGGTTTCCCTCTGTTAGTTCTGTGTGTAAGGTGTGGCCGGCACAGCTCAACAATTTGATGTAGGAGGTCCCTGTCCACCCTATAGTGCTCCACTGTCTCCAGCTCATGTAGCCCCTGGTAGGATACCCTGGGTCTGTACGCTCTTCTCCATCTCTTCACTGTGGGTTGGTCGACAGCATTCACATCCTCACCACCCTCAGCCTCTTCCACAAGTTGTGCATGATAGCTATTGCAGCCCCTATCATTTTGTTGTTTTGATTGTTAAAAGTTCCCCGCTTGTATACACCGATGGTGTAGTGTGGGAAAAAACAGAGGAGAAGGTGTTTGCATAGTTTATAGTAGTGCTCTGGGCTGGGCTGCTCTGTTGTCTGTGTAAATGGCTGACTCTGATACATTTCACCTGCCAGCTATGCTAGTTCTCCTTGATTACCTTCCTACTGCTGTTTTCCCTTCCCATTGCCTTCCTGTTTAACCCCGGGGGCGCGCCACACAAACAGAGTGCTCAAATGTGCACAGTGCTGTTATTTCCTGGTTTAACTTTTTTTTTTTCTTCCTTTAAAACCCAGTGCGCGGTGCGTACACCTGCTTAGGCAATGTAAAGAGTGCTAGGCAGATTCAGACACACCCCCTTGCTTAGCTCTGCTAAGCTAGGAGTAAATCTGAGCCTCAGGGCTCAAATCCACTTACAGTATGCCTGACACACCCCCTATGATGTCAGTTAACTCCTAGGCTTGCACCAAGCTATTCCTATTCTTACACTGTTGGGACCTGACTAGCATGCTAGGGAAAATTGTGATTCACTATCATTCCCCTCATTTGCATAGGATTGCCTGTTAATGCATAATTACATGTCTCACACTGAGCCTCCCCCTTTAGCAACCACTACTCACTGGCCATGTTGTCTTCTGCCTGCCATAGACTTTCATGGCAGAATAGTTGTTTTAGTTAGAATGCTTATTTTAAGTTTATTTTATTATTTTTCCCCCCATCCCATTTGCGTGCCACTGCCCTACGCTTAAACAGCTGAGATCGAGAAGAATAAAAGTTGATTTTTTTAAGCTGTTTGCAATGCCAATGGCCTTATCCTTGGCCATTGGCATGCTTCCTGACTGATATGCAGCCTTTATTTGGAGCTGTCACAGCTCCGTTTTGGATTTTGTAGAAATGTACTCTGTTACTAACCAAGTACATTTCTGCAGATTGCACTAGTCCTGTACTGTTGGTCTCAAGCTTCCTGGATCGCAAATTCCCCTCATTTGCATGGATTTCTCTTGCAAATGGGGTGATTTACATACCGGAGCTTAGTCCATGCAGGACTAGTGCAGGAGCGCTTGTGCACGCCCCTGCAGGCTGTTCCTGGATCGCACAGCTGACATATTGCCTGCTAGAGCTCCTGCACTAATCCTGCATGCCGTGCAAGGCATGCAGAATCTGGGGGCGAGTGTTCAGTACAGATTTAATGGGTTCAAATTCTAGCTTCATAACATTAAAACAGGCTGTATATAATAAGCTCAAGAAATAAAACTGGAACTACCCCCTGACATAAATGTTTAAATTGATAGAACTGACAGAATCTAAAGGGTAGCTTTTACAGATGAGTCAGCTATCACAGATCCCACAATGATTGATGATAGTAAATGAAATACATCTTAAAGGTCTGTAAATGAAAACAGATTTTTATTTAACTTTCAGTCATGATGAAAATCTTCAGTATGTGCACCTCTAAAAGCCATATATGCCATTCCTCTTTTAACCTTAAAATTGTCAATCACAGTTTTGTAAATATTTTTCTTTTTCCTATTGCCACAAGTTTAAGATAACTTCACAAATTCTTGCCAGCACAACATCTGTTTTATGCCTGTCAAGTTGGTTTGGTTAGAATCATTTATTTGTCTAGAGTTGTGTACAATAGCCTTTTACCCCAGTGATGAATAGCCCCATGGGACATGGACCTGAAAGGTCATTCAAATTTTATTAATCTTCTTTGTCCTTATTGCCTGTTCGAATGCAGGCCACAATAGTAGACTCATAAGTGCACACATGTGTGTGTGTGTGTGTGTGTGTGTGTGTGTGTGTGTGTGTGTGTGTGTGTGTGTGTGTGTGTGTGTGTGTGTGTGTGTGTGTGCGTGCGTGTGTCCATCCAATTGTTAACCAGGTAAACACACTAGAGCTTGACCTGCTTAGAATCATGCAGGAAATAGAAAATAAGAGAATTAAACAATTGCCTACAAGATGAATATTGTTAGTAGCTCATATCTTTCATATTCTGAACTATTTTTTTTACATCAAAAATGATTATGAAAGTAAATTTAGAATAATATTTAATTAATGACTTTCTTTCATCTCTATAGAGGCATGCAGTTTAGAAGGTTTTGATAGGATTTTGCTGCTTTTCTTACTAGAGGAATCAAATGCAAACTATAGGTTTTCCTTTGTACGAGCCACTAAACAGAATGAAAATAGTGCATATGCATGTGTATGATGTGAGATTGTAGATGTTTATTTATTCTATAACTATGCCTCTGTGCATAACTATACATATATATCTGTGAACATAGAACACATTTATCAGTATCTTCCCACAAACATTAATACATAAGATATGCCCACATACTTACAAACACAAAATTCATCAGCATTTAATAAGTTAAAACACATAAAGACAAACAGACTTAAAATATCAGACTCCTAACCACAATGAAATAGGCACCTAAGCTGATCAAATCAAAGGTGTATATAAACAAATGCCAGAATATCCAGACTATACAAACTGTGTCGCAATGCATAATTCTGCCTATTCAGCAAAGTGAATACAAAATCTAACCAAATGAACAAAACAGCACATGTGCACACATACGTGTGCATTTGTGAATGTGTGTATGTGTGCACGCGTGCGTGTTTGTTTGTGTGTGTGTGTGTCTGTATGTGTATGCATGTGTACATATATACATATAAATATACAGATGCACATATATACATCCATTTTTATAGTCAGAAACAGACTTCTCTAATTGACTCTATTGCTTCATTATTTTCCCAGAACACAGATGAAGTAATTGGGCAGTGCTAATACCAGAGTCTATCACACACACACACACACACACACACACACACACACACACACACACGCATATTCCATGTCAATGAACAGACTGAAGATTGACAACCATAATGCTATCATCAAAATGTCAAAAGCCGGAATGTCTAAATGCATTGTGCATGTTCCAAGGATTAACACAGATGTATGCTGAATGAAAAATAAGTGCTTTGCCCCCTGCATCCCCCATATTGGGGGTACCCCACACCCTTGCTAATTATATATACTAACTCGGAGATCTAACAGTCCCTGGGAAAAGGGAATTGTCAAGCTCATGCACATGTTGACCTGTTTATGTCAGCCAAAAGGTTTTGAGCAAACAGATGTTGATCTTATTTCCATCTGACCAAAAGTAAGCAACCCTTATTGTATATATATAGACAGATATATAGATATGGATATATATAGGTTCATAGGTTCATAGGTAGATAGTAGGCCAGAGTGTATTTGGCTTCCGCCTCCCTATTAGATTAGCCTACTGTGCCTCTGTAAAGTAGGTCACAGAAGGTACCCTTTTAAGATTAGTTTACTGTGCCTCTGTCTAGCAGGGACACAGAAGAGATCCCAGGGGTGAATTTGCGATTTCCCATCCACGCATCAAGATCGCTTGAAGAGGGTGAGCGAGGGGCTATGTCTAACATGAACTGGGATTCTATTCCAGAGTGAGGGGAGCCTCTGGGAAATTAATCTGTCCCTCCAGCATGTCCTATTTATTTTTGTGCTGAGGTTTAGGTCCCTGGAGCGTGTAGTTCAAAGGGACTTGGATTTTTTGAGGTGGAGCATGTCCATTAATTCTGGGTTTGACATGGCTTTATACGTCAGGCATAGATCGCCTCTGAGTAGGCGGTAAGCAACTGAGTAGAGCTGGAGTTTCTTTAGTCGAGCTGCATAGGACATCTGTTTGTAGCCCATGATCCTCTTGGTGAGGTACTTTTGGGGTCTCTCCAGTTGCTGCAGGTGTCAGGTAAGGTACATCCCAAAAGGGGCATTGTATTCAATTATGGGCCTGATGAGTGATGAGTAGAGGGGCACAATGACCTCTCTTGATCTAGATGTGAACCCTTTCATGATAAGGTGGGCTATATAGAAGGTCATTCTAACCACTTTGGCAACGTGATTATCAAAGGAGAGATTACTATCTACGTTGGTCCCCAAATCTCTAATTACTTCTTCCGTACTTAATGGATTACCACCTATGTGGTAATTTGTGGGCACCTTGTTTTTCCCAAAGGGGATGACTATACACTTTTTAGCATTTAGCTTGAGGCTGTGGCTCTGGCACCAAGCATCCATCTCTGTGAGACCCTTTTGGAGGATGCTTGTGTCAGCTGGAGATTCAATTATGGCTCCCAGTTTGCAGTCATCTGCGAACTTTGTCAGCCATAATCCCCCCGTGTTAGCCTGAACCTCAGAGAAGTATATACTGAAGAAGAGAGCTCCCAGAAGTGAGCCCTGTGGGATGCCACTTTTAACTGGTTTGGATTCGGACATGGCACCTGCGATTCTGACCATGTTGGTTCTATCTCTGAGCCAGTTTGCAACCCATCTTGTGATATAGGGGTTGATATTTAAGCTGGTAAGCTTATTTATGATGCCCGAGTGGGGTATTGTGTCGAAGGCTTTTGCGAGATCCAGGTAGGCTGTGTGGACTACCTTGCCCTCATCTATGGCTTTGGTAACTGTTTCAAAGAAATTGACTAGGTTTAAGAGGCAAGATCTGCCCTTAACAAAGCCGAATTGGGTAGGGTCCAGTGTCTGGAGGCTCCCAATGTCTTTGATTATGAGTTCCATGATAATACGCTCCATAGCTTTACAGAACAGACTAGTCAGGCTTATGGGGCGATAGTTTCCGGGGTCCATTGTGGCACCACCTTTGTGGAGTGGGACCACTGTAGCAGTACACCATTCTTTGGGTACATCTTCTGTAGTAAGGCTAAGTTTGAACAGTGACTTAATGTGAGGGTTCAGTTCTTGGAGATTGTGTAAGACACAGCCTGGGCCACCGTCCGGTCCCATAGATGCTGTGTTTTTTGCTTTGGAGAGGGCAGCTTTCACCTGTGCATCTGTGATGTCATGGAGGTTACATTCAGTTGGGATAGGCATTTGCTCCTTTGGGGGGGAAGGGGGGGAGAAGTTTGTGCTGAATCTGTCTGCCAGGATGTTGGCTATGTCTGTAGGTTCGGTATATTTTGTACCATTATACAACAATTCAGAGCATATCTGGGAGTTTCCCCCCATGTTCCTGACATAACTAAAGAAGGCCTTGTAATTATCTTTAGTGTCTAGGGCAATTTTTCTTTCGAAACTGGCCTTTGATGATTTTATGAGGGATCAAAGATTCTTGCTAATACTGATCAGAGATGCCTTCCCTTTTTGGGATTTTGCTCTGTCATATATTAGCTTCCTCCTTCTGTTGTATAGCTTATTTATGGCCGGGGTCCATCAGACCGGTCTCCTGTTTTTGGAGGAGTGAGTCTTGGTTTTATTTGGGATAGCACAATCCATGCATTCCTGCAGGTGCACATAGAATGCATTTGTAAAGGATTCTGCGGATTGGGCTGTATTATCCTCTGACCCAGGGGCTTTGAAGGATTCCACCTCAGTCTTGAGAAGTGCAAAGTTGGTTTTTGAGAAATTTTTTGCAGTGATTTCCTTGGCTGGGGGTGGGGATGGGATATGGATGTCCAGGGAAATTTGTTTATGGTCTGATCTTACCAATGAGGGGTTTACCTCTGGTGTGGAACATAGAGTCCCCATGTTGGTGATGACCAGGTCCAATATGTTGTTCCCTCTTGTGGGAGTGGTGACCAGTTGTTCCATTGTGTTAGAGTTTATAAATTCAAGGAACCGTTGGGCGAGGGTGTTTGGGCTTGAGTAGTTTTCCCAGTCAATGTCTGGGTAGTTGAAGTCACTCAATAACACAGTGTTTGGAGAGACCTTCATATTCACCAGTGTTCTCAGGAATGCCAAGTGGGGTTCCTGTAATAGGGAGGGTGTTCTGTAGCAGGCTACAAACCTGAAAGGCAGTTTTGCCCGCTGTTAGTTGCACATGGATGGTTTCCGATGCTTCTTGCAGTGCCACTAATCTTTGATGAATATAGATACTCCCCCTCCTTTTGTGCTTCGGTCCGTGTTTTGGGGCCGAAACGCATGGTATGAGTTATAACCTGGTAGTGCTGGGGTGCTCTCAGGAGCCTTGAACCATGTTTCTGTTACTGCACAGACATCGATTTTCTCCATACTGAGAAAAGCCTTGAGTGCATGCATCTTGAGGTTTAGACTTCTGTCATTGAGTAGCATTACCTTTAGTTTTTTTATCCTTGGGTTGTCTATGGAGGTGGATTTGTCCTTTGAGCCTTGCCTAAAAAAGGCACTATGGGGGTGGCAAGAGCCTTGGCCAGTATGTGAAAGCCTAAGGGTGACAGGTGCAAGCTGTCCCTAGCGAAGCAACGTGGCTTGTCAAGCATGTCATCCCAGACTGACAAACACTGGATCCCCTTTGAATGACACCAATATTTTAGCCAATTGTTGAAACTGATCATTTTGTCTTTATACTGTGGCATCATCCTTGGTGAGGGCAAGATGCTACTCAAGGTCAGGGTCATACCAGCCTGGGCTACATGGTCAGAGAGCTCCTCTATGTCTCTTTTCATGTAGTCCAGGGAGGTACATCTCAGGTCATTCACACCAGCATGGACAATGACGGAGTCATACTTGTACTTGCTTTGGAGTGACCTGAGTGCTTGCGTTATGTGGCAGATCCTGGCACCCGACAGGCAGTTTACAGTGACCTTCTCCTTGTTCAGTCTGGTGAGCAGGATGTCGGTGTGCCAGACAATAGAGTCCCCTATAATAAGTGTATTTGGTGTGTTGTTTGGCCTTAAGAGCTGTGACTGTGAGGCACACTGATTTTGTGAGATATGTGATTCATGGGTATTGTTGAGGGGTGGCTGTTGCTTGGATATCTGCTTAGGAGGTCTTTGTATTCAGGCAGATTTTTATTTAGAGCCTCCGAGTATGTTTTTGTGTGTTTATGTGTTGGGTATGCAGATGCAATAGGTCTATGTGAGACTGGATTTGTGGTGTGAGTGGTAACCTTTTCCTCCTGACTGACTGTGCCAGTCTTAGGTTGAGAGAGCTCTGCCTCCAGGTTGGCTCTGTAACTGCATCTCTCACATGTATTAGAGTTTGTTGGAAGGAGGAGAGGGTTGTCTGTGTACATAAGGCAATTGTAACATTGCCTCAAAATTCCCAGATTCACCAGCTGGACTGGAGAGTAACCTTGAAACTGACCCTTGGATATACCAGATTAGTATAGGGAACTGTTTTTTTACTGATCAGATTAGGGAAGGGAACTGATTTTTCACTTGATCAGGAAGGACCAATTGGGAGCCTAATACTTATGAGAAGTCAAGGAGGGTGTAGTGCTTTATTTAATTAGTGTTTCCTTAGAAGAGCTGAGCAAGTGCAGGGCTTTAGAAAGAGAATAGAGTGATTACTTTGAGAGTTTGAACAGTTCTAAGGGAAAAAGTGAAGAGCAGACTTTGTGGAGCCTGGAATAGTTTAAACCTGTTTAGGTGGCGCTGCCCAACGCTGCTCAGTGCGCAAAACTGCGCAAAAAGAGAGTTGTAGGGTTTTAAGAGTGAGAGATCAAGGAGTTTAGAATTGACCCAAAATGGCCAATAAAACTACAGCTTCTAGGTAGTAACCACTCCTCCAGTGACAGGAAGGCTGTTCAGTGTTAACCACTCCCACTGGTAAACACAGAGACTTCCCTTTGGCCCAAGTAAGCACTGGCCTTCTAGAAACTTCCAAACAGTTCAGAACAGCAAATCTGTAACTGAACTTTCTTAACTTTCAGAAAGTGGGAAAAAAGCAAGATTTTTTTTGTTTGTTTTTCTTTTTGTTGTAGTTTAAAGGTAGCAGAGATACACAAGCAGAAAAATAACCACAATAGTGCAATAAATGACCCCACACTTAGGTCAAAATCAGGTAAAATGCAGTTTTTAGAGGAAAAAAACGATTTTAAATTAAGTGCAACACAGGAAATGCAGTAAACAGGCTCTAGATGTGTTCCAAGTACTGTTACTGTTACAGATATAAACTTTAGCAAGCTAGAAAATGCTAAAACGTAGGCGGCAAAGCAGTAAAACTTAACAAAAAATCAGAAGAAAATACTTAAAATCACAAAAGTGGCTCATTTTCTTCTCTCAGCATTTTCTCCCCTTGGTGGGTGCTTCAGCAACAACTAGCAAGCCTGAAAAGATGCCAAAACCACGAGGCAGTTGGGTTTTAAGAGAGGCAGATCAAGGAGTTTAGAATTGACCCAAAATGGCCAATAAAACTACAGCTTCTAGGTAGTAACCACTCCTCCAGGGACAGGCAGGCTGTTCAGTGTTAACCACTCCCACTGGTGAACACAGAGACTTCCCTTTAGCCCAAGTAAGCACTGGCCTTCTAGAAACTTCCAAACAGTTCAGAACAGCAAATCTGTAACTGAACTTTCTTAATTTTCAGAAAGTGGGAAAAAAGCAAGATTTTTTTTTCTTTTTGTTGTAGCTTAAAGGTAGCAGAGATACACAAGCAGCAAAATAATCGCAATAGTGCAATAAATGACCTCACACTTGAGTGCAAGGCCAAAATCAGGTAAAATGCAGTTTTTAGAGAAAAAAAAACGATTTTAAATTAAGTGCAACACAGGAAATGCAGTAAACAGGCTCTAGATGTGTTCCAAGTACTGTTACTTTTACAGATATAAACTTTAGCAAGCCAGAAAATGCCAAAAGTAGGCGGCAAAGCAGTAAAACTTAACAAAAAATCAGAAGAAAATACTTAAAATCACAAATCTATAAAAAATCTGAATTCACAAGACACTAGTGCTGTACAATACTACCTGGCACTTTTGAGCCACTATACAGTGGATTTTAATGATTTTTGGTATCCCTTTTGGTGGTGGTTTTAAAATTTAATTTGTTTGTTTGTGTCTTTCGGCTTTTCACGGTTAGGGCTTGCCACAGTGGAACTCTGATCCGCTAATGATTGGTAGTTGATTTTTACGTGCCGAGTTACCAGCCCTGATGCACAACCTTCAATGAAGGTACACCCATTCACGCATGTCTCCATGCAGAAGACGCTCTAGCTGTGAATCGAACCGGACAGCGTCTTACTGTGAGGTGACAACACTACCGCAGCACCACCACCGTTTTAAAATTTAAAATAGTGTTTTTTCAAGGGCAGTTGTTTCCATCCACTTAGCGTTATGGCCATGGGAGCAGCAATTGCCCCTACATATGCCAACCTTTTTAAGTTTTTTTTTTAACTCCACATGATTTATGATCAAGTAAGAAATATTTATCTTCCATATATTGGTATGTGGAATATTATTTGGATGACTGTTGGCTTTTGTGGACAGGCTCTGCTATACAATTACAGTAATTTGTTTCTTACCTTAATTTGAATGATTTTGGTATTATATTTACTTTCTTTTGTGATTTATTGAAAATGTATTACTTGGATGTTACAGTAGCCAAACTGAGTGATGAATCATTAAAATCCACACTTGTGTTACCAGCCAACAGTTGCCATCCAAACATATTACCCATAATATTCATTTTCCCAGTTTTTAAGGATTATGTATATATGCAGGGACACAGCAGACTTGGGAACCAAGTCTATGACCCTATAGAAAAATTTGTTATACATGGGTACTCCAAAAGTGTTATTTAATCAGCACAGGTACAAATGGCAGCCTATACAAGGGACCAGTTACTGGAATACCAAACAGTTGAATATGATAATGCACCCTTTTGATTCCTTTGACAAATGGAAACAAGCACTTTCAAATAAAATCTGTTATTAACCAACATTAGAATTTGTTAATGGAGAATCAATTTTTAGTGATAATGTTCGAATAAAAAAGGGAAAAAAATTAGGTCAAATGTTGTCAGGTTTTAAATTCCTTCAGTAAACTTCAGAATAGGACTAGCAGTATAGTAGGATGTCACTCTTGAGGTCACTGTGCTTTTGGCCAATACATTTTCAGATCTGTACATTTTACCTCATTTAATACACCAAAAGTTTATGATACATGCACTTTTGTTAATTGCTTCACTAAATGGGTCATTTACTTGACCTTTCAAAGCTGCACTCTTTCTATGTTGGACAAACATATTGTCAATGGAAACAATGCATTTCTCTTCATCTTAGTGATATTAGAAGTCATGGACACAGAAGTGCATTATATAAACACACATTTAAATATGAATTAGCAGGTTCCTATTAGAATGACGAAAACGCATTTTGTTGAATATGTTTTCATCGACCACTAAACAGGGAATAGGCAAAACAGCGAAGCGGCTGTTCAGTGAATTCTTTCCCTGAGAAAGAAGTCGCTTGGCTGCTTTGTTATGTTGTCGTGTTCTGCACTGTAGTGTGGTCTCAGAGATTCCCTTATCCGGTATAGCTCCCGAACGTAAATGTGCAACAGTTACTGACCTTAGGGTTAGGGTGTCGGTTAAGGTAAGTGCGTATGTTTTAAACTGTTTACTTTTTTTTTTAGTTAGATGTATGGTTAAGTTGAGTACATATGTGTTTTAGCTGTTTACTTTGTTTTGGGGGGGTAGAATTAGGGTTAAGGTAAGTGTGTATATGTTTGGAACTGTTTACTGTTTTTTTTTTTGGTTGGAACAGTGATTTCTTTCCCTAGGAAAGAAATCTCTGTTCTGAGGTGTCGACATTTTCAGCTTTCGTTGAAATAGGGTCGATTACACATCGTTCTCTGTTTTAAGAGTTCGATGTTGTAATATAGACCCAAATTAGCATAGTTTCTTTTTTTTGGTATTGATAAAGTTATTACTCAAGTTTGCCATACCTCTGTGTGACAGAAAGTTTTAGATAAAAAAAGAGCAAAAAGGGATAATTAAGTTAGGGTCTTTATATAGCATGGGTTTAAATGATCTCATACAGATTTTCTATTTCTTCAATAAATATATCTATAATTTTTGGTGTTTTATAAATATTATCATGTTTTATGTTGACTGAATGTGAGCATAGTATTATGTGAATTGTTATGATAGTTGCTCTTTGTCATTGTTTCATTTACATAGTATTGTCTCTTTAAAATAACTCATTTTTTATCCTAGTGGGTCATATGTCTATTAATAAATATGGGTGGTTGTGGTTGCACATTATTTTCAGTTATCACTGATGAAGCCACATTTGTGATGAAATTACAGTTTGCTTGTTGTTTAGCAGAAATAAAGTGGTGGATTTCACTTTTGCAGTCCACTTTGCTGTTTTGCAACTTTATATATGTACGGGGTGGAAAATGTCCTATCATTTTGCAGGGGGGCAACCCCCCCTACACCCTAATGCCCCCACACCCCCTGCTACTTATATATTCTTATTCCAAGATCGCACTACAGTGAGGAAAAGGGTAATTTTCCTGATGCATTTCAAAACAGCAACACTCCAAACTGCGAACAAAGTCTCCATATTGACGTTTCAAAGTCAACAGGAATTGTGTTTACAGTTTTGCCTCTCTGCCACTATGTGATCACCCTTCTCACTGTCAAGGCAAGCCAAGATTTATATCAAATTATCGAAAACTTACTATATTGAATCCCATTTCAGAGAAAGTCATTTCATAGACTTCCATTATAGTGGACTGCTGGAGCTATGAAAAGGACACGCCGGGAAAGAAACCACTCAACCACCAGGACAAAAACAGCAAACAGAAAACCAAAAAAAATCCAAGCGGTTGGCTTCACCCCCCTTCCCCCACACACAAACACCCTAAGTAAATAAAACAACTCTGAGATCACACTACAGGGGAGTAAGGGCAAAGTTCACCATGGTGGCCAACTGTTTCCATTCCTGGGGTTTCCTTTTTGCAGCTTTGGAAGTTGGATATAATGGAAATCAACGAAATGAGCTTCACTGAAATGGGATTTGATATAGTGTATTTTTGATAATTTCAGGTACACCTATATATATATATATATATATATATATATATATATATATAGATAGATATACACACATATATACATACATATTTGCTGTTTTGCAATCTTTTTCATACACATATATATATATATATATATATATATATATATATATAGACATGTACACACACACATACACACACACACACACACACACACACACACACACACACACACACACACACACGCACACATGCATACCTACACATATATAAATAAAAAAAGCGGATAAATATATTTCCATAGAAGAATAAAATCATTTCATAAAATAAATCAGATGTGATACAGGTCAGTGCAAAGGCAGTTTGGATTATGATTTGTAAAACAATTTGCACAAAGTAGACAAGTTGATTATTTCGAAGGTATTAAATGAGTGACTACAGGATGGTATGAGAGAGATAAAAAGATTTTTGAGTGATTATTCAGGTTTATTTAAAAGAGACAACTGCACTCACAAACTAGAGGCCTGCTGTACAATGCCTGACACTAGAGTTTCATACTTATTCTTCAGAAAAAAAATCCCTGACAGGAAAGCAGATTAATGTTTTCAACTGTTCCTGATTTTTGCCACCATTAATGCCAGTATTAATTTCATATACCTTCCTAATCTTCCGAAAATGGACCTTGGTGCAAATCCAGGTCTCTTAATTGTAGGTGAAAGAGTAATAATATTAGAAAAATGTCTCTAATTTTAGACTTTGTTCATGCTTAGTTATTTATGGCTTTGTCCCTGCTTTCACCTCACATTTTTAGTCATTTTTCACTAATTTTTTTTTCTGTTTTTTTTTTTTTTTTCCTGAAGGTTACTTTCACTAAATAATGACAGACTTTTAAGTTTCAGACTTCATATCCTCTGTCTTGGGAGAATTGATCCAAGCTGTTTGACTTGCTTATTGAGAAAACCTTTAGTGCGGCTAAGCTGATGCCAGGAGCAGTAGAGTCTTGAAACAACCTGGTTTGGAAAGCCCATGTGGCAAAACCTTTCCATAGTTAGCCGATCCCAATCAACAGAGCACTTTAGATAATGGGGGGCGGGTTGTCGCCAGTAGTTTTTTCCAACCCCAGCCACTCAGTGTCGTACAAAGTAGGGTTTGTATTTCTAGGGATGCAATAACAGTGTATATATTTCCAACAATCAAGGATAAGATAACCCAGGGTGGATATGTGGTTATTTTTGAATTAGTGCACACACAAGTAAAAAGAATGCAGTGTCTCTTAGAGGCAGAGTTTATAAGATCCAAGGATCTGACCTCTGAGTTAGCAGCTTTGGGCAGGAGACAAATGGGTAAGGTTAGGGTGTGCTGTTGGGACACCGGGAAAAGAGTTTATTATTTTCATGGCAGTCATTCTAGAAGTAGACTGTCAGCAAACCCTACTCCTGGAGAAATATTTCCTCAACATCTGAGAGGCAAAATGATTTAGGGATGAACATTCATGGCTCTAGTATGACCAGAAATTCAAGATGAAAACTTTGAATGCATTTCTAAAATGGGATGAACTACAAGTAGATACCTGTCTTGGAGTGATGATAGCTAAGCCTAAGTGTTCTCCCCTTGGTAGGAAGGAGGAATACCGAGGTAAAATCAAGCCATGTTGGACTTTTAATAGCATAATCTGTCTGCAGCTAGCATTTCAATTTACTCTCATCTGGTCATAGTGCTGAATGGGTGTTGTTTAGTGAAATGTTCGGTTAAGGAGAAGGCAATCGTGGCTGCTACCCAGAAGTTGTTGTCAACTTGTGTCAGTGTCCACTGGAAGCTATGGTTGTTCCTTTCAGAGTTCCAGAGGAAACCACTCCTTTTATGGCCTCTTTCAAAAGTAGCCCCTCTCACTGTCACATCAAATTGAAGGTGTTGGCTGCTTTGTTGATGGATTTTCTGGATCCTCAAGCAAAAAAAGAGATTTTATTAGGTTTTGTTAAAGGTTTTCCCCTAAAGTCCAGTGTCACTGCTGCTTTTAAGGTTTGTCACAATTTACATTCAGTGTCATGGGAAAGAGTATGAGGCTGAGAGCCTGCTTGACATTGAGAAGCAAGCTGGCAAGATCATAGCTCATTTTGAAATCCCACTTTCTGTCTTTCAGAATTTCTTCATTGGGGCTGGTACCCAAGAAAAGGTAGGAACAGTTCAGACTCATTCGCCACATCTCTTTCCCATCAAGGACCTCAGTCAATGAGGGCATTTGCCAAGCAGAAGGTAAGATTCATTACTCCTTGTTGGATGTCACCATATGGGCTAACAGGAGTTTTTCACACCCATGGCTGACAGAATTTTATACTTAATCAACATTTCACGTGCTGCCAGTGTGGCAGGAGGAGTGGCCACTGCTGGACATGCATTTTTAGGGACAGTTTTATTAAAATACAGCCATGCTCATGGGCTGCACAGTAGCATGTTAATCATTTGAGAAATTAAATTCTTCACTGTTGCTGGCAGCAGTGGGCCCCTTATCAGGTAGCTGTGCATTACCTAGAATTTTTTTTTTAATCATTGTCAGTTGTTAGATGGGTGCCTAGTTTGGCATGCAGCAGTTTATTTATGCAATGAACTGGGAAAAGAAGAAAAATTCCAAAGCCTGGTCAAAGCCTTGGTTTTCTTGAGGCTGGAAACTGATGTGGATTCATCAACATTTAGGCTCCCTGCAGATAAGTTAACTCACTTCACTGATGGCATAGCCAGTTTCATTTTGAAATGAAAGGCCAGAGTAGATGTGGTCATTCAGCTCTTAGGGTTCTTTAACTTTGCTTGTAGAGAGTAGCTCCAGATCGAATCTTCATAAGAGCCCTTGCCAACCTGATGAGAAGTGGGTGGTGGAAGCAGCACCAGATTAAGATCACTGGCAGAGTCAAATAAGATTTACACATTTGGCATATTTTTCTCGTCAGGTACAATGGTGGCTACTTTTTTACGGGAAGACTGGATCCCCACATAAGCTATTAACTTGTTCACAGGTGTGGCTGAGGATTTGGTGGTACAGGCTTTTTTCCAAGGTCACTCTTTTTGGCCTCCTGTCCTTCTTCTTGGTCCACTGACCTGAGAATGGAAGTCATCTTCCTTCAGCTCGTGTCCACCTTAGTGACCACAGTAGTGTGGCAACAAAAGTTCCACAACAAAAGAGTTGTTTTTTCACTTGGACAACTAGGCCATACCGCTGCTTTCCTTTATTTTAGTCTCCATTAAGGTTATTTATTTTAAGAAATATAAACATTCTTCAAAGGATGGCAGTGATATTGATCTCCAGTGCTTAGTGATACTTTTCCTTGCCACTGCCAAAATGGTCCAGAGCAAGTAGAGATTCTCATTATACAACTTGTGTTTGCAATTTATATTAAACAGAGCTAAAATCTAATTTAAGAAAAATAATCATACCATAAAGCTTTCAAGAAATCTTCTAGGGAATTCCAAAAATGCTTCAAAGAAGGGCAGTCAAAAATATATGCATCCAATCTGCATTATAAGTCTTGATATACCTCCAATATTTAATGGTGTCTTTTTTTTATTTTATTACTATTTGAAGTTAAGAAATATCTTTATAAAAATTTCCATGTAAATGCATGCCAGTGTGGAGACCAAGATATATTTTTAAATGAATATAATATTTCGGATTCCTGCTCTTGATTAAGTAAGGAGTTATGATCCAATGTTATACGTTTCCAAAATGTTTCATTTAAATTAGAGTTGTACTCTATCCAAATTTTATATAATTTCGAGATAAGCCCCCGGATTCACGAATCCTCCGTGTAAGACTAAATAAGTCTTACTCGGAGGCTGCAGTTGAATGGTATGATGTCAGCATGCCATGAATATTCATGAGGGCATGCTGACTCAACCACAAGTCTAACACGGACCATGTAGGAAAGCAGGGGGTGTGTCCGACTGCCGAGCAGTCGAAATATCCACGCCCCTGCAAGGGTTGAAAAAAAAATGTAAACACAGAAGAGCGAGTCCGCTCAAATGTCCATGCACCCAACACCACACTCCCTGACATTATAAACCTCCATCACAGTTATTAAAAGTAAAACATTAAAATTTTATTTATTTTTTTATATTCCCAAAATAGCTGCCCGTATTTGTGCGTGTGTGCATGGGTGTGCCCATTGCTTAGCTGCAGTTAGCAATCCCGACATGGAAGAGCATAAGAAAGAATCTTTATGCAAATTGCACCAAATAGCAATGGCATAATGGTAGAGCATTCGCACAAAGAGGAGGCATTCATGGTTCGAGTCCCACCACTCCCCCTCAAATTTATGTTTTAAATCAGTATATGAAATAATACCTGACATATATGATTAAAATATTATGAAAAAGCAGTGAAATGGCCTATGTATCAGTGAACAAAATAAATAATTTTAAAGGATCCTGATATACAATTGCCTACAGTTAAGCAGCGCTTTACACAGCATAATATAGGTGCCCGCAGTTAAGCAGTGCTTTACCCAGTGCAATGTAGTTGCCTATAGCTAAATAGTACTTTACGCAGTGCAATGTAGTTGCCCATAGCTAAATAGCACTTTACCCAGTGCAATGTAGTTGCCCATAGCTAAATAGCGCTTTATCCAATGCAATCGGTTTGCGCAGACGTGCGCGCTGCGCCAACCAGCACACCGTAGGGCAACGTAGAGCAAAGCTGCTTAAACACAGCCACACCCCCTAGCCTGTCTGGACAGTATTAAAATAAAATGAATGACAAGGTTCGAACCCAGGACTCTTTGCACCATAATCAAAGTACTGAACCACTAAGCCATGACAGCTTAGTATAAACAGCCACTGTTAACATACATATACTCATAAATGGTAGATTAACCATTACTAAGCAGGTCAGCAGTCAGCCGTGAATTTTCAAAAATGGCCAATCACAAAAAAGTGTGGAAAATGCGGCATATTTAAGCCCCATAGGCGGGAATACTCACCATAACTGATTGTAGTTCACATCTGCAGTTAGAATGGCTGGTGCTGGAGAGGGTACACGCTTCCGAGCGCAACGTTGGGGCATCGAGGAGTCGAAATACATGGTTTAGCTCCTTGTCCACCATCATGAGTCAAGACTCCTGCAGGGCCAGTTCCAAGGGACGGACTACAAGGCAGAGGCTTGGAACCAGTTAGCTCATGATCTCACCAGTGTTACAGGTGTTCCTCGGACTGGTGAGCAGGCACGTCACCACCATGCAGACCTGAAGAGACAAAAGTAGGACCAACTGAACCAATGGATACAGGAGGCCCGTGGGATGCAAGATGCCCCACAACTGAGTAGGTAGCCATGGAATGCAGTATGTAAGAAATTATAATTGATTCTGTATAATGGATAGGTATGTCTCAATACCCCTTCATTTACTTCACAGCTGCAGGTGACCATGCTGCAAATCAGCAAGCCTATGCAGATAGGCTGCTAAGGCTGCACCACCAGGCAGGTTAGTGATTATTCTGCATGTATTGTTATATGAAATAGGGGAGAGAGCATGAAAGAAAGTGTTGTAGTCCAATAATACAGCCATCAAATGCCCTGAATAAGTCCTCTGCATGTACTGTTATATGAAATAAGTCAGAGAGCCAGAAAAAGAGCATAGTAACCCATTAAGAAAGATAAAATATGTTCGGAATAATATCACTTCAGGTACTGTCATACAAAATAAGTGAGCGAGCCTGAAAAAGAGTGTTCTAAGCTATTCATAAAGGTATAATATGTCTTGAATATGTCTTCCATATGCACTGTAATATCAAATAAAGGAGTGAGCCTGTGGAAAAGTGTGTAATGTAATTAATAAAGGTATAAAACCTGGAGTGTGTCTGTGTCACTTACTGTGAAAGGTTGTTTTACCTTTGCATTATACAAATAGTACTGTTTTAATAAGTGCTGGCAACACACAGTTGGGCAGTCCCATCTAAAGTGGGTGATGGAAGTGCTAGTAGCTGTGAAGCATATATACAGTCCTCAACAGTCAGTTATTGGCTGGCATGCATAAGTAAATCTGGCACACGAGTAGCTTGTTAATGTGTTCCCCAGAAATGTGAGTGTGCTACAAGAAATGCAGGGTTCTGTACAAATTGAACTGAAAATGTCATGTGAACACATCCAGATATGTCGATAAAGAAATATAAATACAACAATAAATATGTAGCAGTAACATCTGCATCCTGGACAGTTAGTATGTTAGATATAGGTCAGGTAAATAATGAACTAGCCAAACCCATTACACAACCTAATGCATGTTGCCAAGTGTAATAATACATGTAGGGGATATAAACCTGCAGTCAATAGGAATGCAGTGTAGACTAAAAGTACTTATAAGATGTTAATTGAGGTTTCTTTCTACATCCTACTGTATGTGCATAAACAATCAATTCCACAACTCAATGGGTATGTATAATCTGAAAACATTTGTTGGGACATATGTCCTATTGTTCAATAAATATCTGCATTCACTTTGATGCATGTGCCCTGTTCAAACATCACAATCATGGTGGCCTGTTGCCACCAATCATCCCTGCATGCTGTTGGAATGTCCACTGTTGTTCAATTTATTCATGTGTTATGCTTGCTGTTCAACTGTTGGAACCTTGGTGTGTTGGGTTAATGGGAATATTACTGCATGCTGTTACATCTAATTTGGAATACTTTGGTTTATGTTGTAATTAAACACACCTAATCACAGAACGTATGGGAAGGCCGGTACCAGCGAACCCATCTGTACCTCCTCAGCTGGCGAGTGCACCTGGCACCAGCAGGTCCGGTGCCCAGCTCGGGCTCCCCTCCTCCGTTGGTCTTGTGCCACCTTCAGGTGGAAGCACAGCAGGGGATGGGGCTCATTCCCCCCGTGCAAGCATGGGTGGAGAAGGGCCACCTGTCACCCTTCGAAGGGTCCAGGCTGTGGTGCATAGGGAGATCCAGTGTTCAGTCGCTGATCCCCTATGCCAGCTTGAGGCGGGAGTGGTGCATCTCACGGGTGAGTCTGCCCCTCCTATGCAACCCCCAGCACAGCCACCCTCGGGGCTGTGATGGTGCAGTGGTGACTGCCCATGGGTGGGGATCTCAGTTCCACTGTTACCATCTGTGGGCTCATGGGCTTGCGATTTCCAAACACCAGTCCCCGTCAATTGTGTTCACCCACCCCATGTGTCATACATCACCCCTGTATGCGTCTTGTTTGTCTTGTCTGTTCTCCTCCCCAACCTACCTCCCCAAATATACTTACTTCCTCTACCTCACATTCCACTCTCACCTGAAAAAAAAAAAGGCAATCTGTACCCACAAAAAAATTACGCCCCATACATAGCTGCCCATTTCGCACACATGTCCACTGGACATGTAAACTGATAATTAAAATTGGCAGTACAACATACTTTGTGGTCCTCACCCCTCTCTCAGGGGTGGAAGATTTCAAATATCACTCCAAATTTATTGCATATGCACAGCTGTTGCTGGTTAAGAAAGGGGCAGCTATGGACCTTCCCTACACCCGTCCTGCACATCCCGAGCTTGTTTTCCTACTGTTTTTCCCTCTTTGTGCCCCCTTTTTCACCACTTTCCTATCTCCCCATTTTCATTTCTTTCAAAGAAATTAGTGCTGGGGTTAGCGGGAGTAAGCACTTTTAAGTAATAGTAAGCGGGTTTAAGTGAGTGTGCTCATGTGTGCACTTAGCTAAGCATTGCTAAGCATCGCGCAAACCCACGCAAACCCTCTTATAACTGCTTAAAAGTGCCTTAGTCACTCTATGTCAGGGCTCTTATTCTGCTCAGCAGCAAAATAAGATACCTCTGCCAGTTTCAAACCCCAGACCATTGACACAATAGACTGCATGAATTACCACTAAGCCACAGCAGATATACAATAACCTGGTGCTCAAATAAATATATCATGCATTTCAGTGACTGAATGTAAAGGATAAATAGGAAGGCCACAACGCAAAGCTTGTTTTGTGGATCTTTACCATCAATTGTTGTGAAATGCATTACATGAGTGTGATATGAGAAGCAGCCATTCTAGCAGAAAATAAACTTACAGAGGCACTTTACAACCCCCACATAGTATCATAGCAGGACAAACAGTGGCAAATCTGATTAGGGCAGAGGCCATACTACCCAATTGTGACTACTTAACAGGGATGTCCCTGATTGTGAAACATATTGAAGCTGTGTCCTTCTGAATCCCTCTGAAAAGCACTGACGTTAGTCAGAAAGCTGGGGTATTGCACAATGAATACTGACAATAATAATAGTAGACACTGCTTGTACTTCATAAAAGGAGTATGTATCCATATGCACTTCTTCACACAAGTCTAGACTTTTACTGTCTCTATGCTGTGTAAGGTGTACTTCACATTTAACTACCTATCCCTGACTCCATGCAAAGATGTATCTGAGTGTTTCAAAGGCCTGGCAGAGGCACAAACACACAGGCATAGCAGCTATCCTGCTGTTACACACACTGCAAATAGCTGTGGTAGGACTTCCACAAGCATACCCTTATGTAGGAGTACAGCACAGAAATACCAAAGGATGTAGCCATGTACTGGTAGCAACTGACTGTAACAATGCCATTGTACTAGTGATGAAAACACCTGTGGGTTGCACAGACACATAATAACAGTGTAACATTTGACTACCATCTGGATAGGTTCACAGTTGGGAACTATGCAGACAGATCACCTGCCTTGATAAACCAACAGGTACACACCAATCCTTAAAGTCCAGTAACAACACCCCCCACATACACACTGTAAATACACTTGTGTGTTTAGAGTCTACCAAGGATGTAGGTAGGCATACACAGTACTGGAATTGTCCAGTTGTCCTGTGAACCCTGTGCTAATGTCAACAATAAAACCACAAACTCTGCAGAAGTGCCTACATTAATATGCACATTATAACAGTTCATGTGCCAAAAGAATACTTCTCAATAACTACGTTTGTATAGCAGTTACATATATGAGTGGAAAAGAAACTACATAGTCACAGAAATGTTGTGTAAGCATTTGTAGGGGTGTGTTAAACTCTACACTGATAGCTCTGTATTGCATGTAGCAACAGTCAGGCCTGAGTACAACATATACATCACTGTCTACACCTCTAGCTTCAGATATAAGAAGTATACCAACCTTCTGACTTACACAACAGTGTCCACAGCAAACAAGCATGGGCCCCACTCTGGAAATCTGAAAGGGCTATGCCTACATACCTAAGCAATTTATAGCATTGAGTTGCTATGATAGTGAGTACTGCAATTACCACACAGCAAGCTGTATGCATTTACCAAATGCTGGGCACCAATTGGTACAGAGGGCATCACATGCACATGCCCAGATAACTATAAAAGCAGATTGTACTTACTATCCCCACATGCAATCATTACATTACACGTGTCAGCAACTACTGACAAACTCTATTACTGAATACAGAAGCCTTACTTCAGTAAATATTATATTTACTTCTTGAAAAACTAAATATATTAATTAAGAAAAAAAAAACTTGATTAATTATAACCAATAACAACTAATAAGTAAAAAACTTTACTTAAAAAAAACCTTGAAAAGCATACACAGATGGACCTGACAGTGAGTAATAGGCATGTAACAGAGTTGTAGTTACCGGCAAGTAGTAAATGATTATGAATAGTACTGTACATACTCAGAAACATGCATAAGTGGCAGCAGTAGGTATGTATGCAGTGATGCCATGCATAACTACTGCCATGGACAAATTACTGTGTAGCTGTGTGCAGTGGGACATAACTGTGACTTATGTATCTCAGCATTATATGTCGAACATCTGAACATATTATCTATGGTCTGTACAGTACTGTGTATGATGGCAGTTTGGAGGAGTAGTGCAAACACCCATATAAACCTGGATGTGACAGAGTAGGACATGCATGATAGTAACATAATTTGTAGCTCAGCATTGGCAACTGCTGTACCAGGCTAGTATAGTATTGTTATCATTTGCAGCTATATATACTCCATGTACTATTACTGTATGCACACATGTGACAAGCGTCCATGTTGTAGCAAGGCCCAACAGGTCATCCGTGAGGTGTAGAGACTTACAACAGTGTGGACCCTGTGTGTGTATGGTACACACATATGGAGAGATATGTATGTGTCTGATAAATTAGCACCTGAACATGTGCATAGAGCAAGGGACATACTGCAACTGTTTGTGAAGGGTGGACAATTATATGTTGTTGCAGGATGTTATGTGCATTTTTATACGTAGGTGGTAGTGTGTGGCAAACAAGACAGCATACTGTGCTGGCATATGACATGTGGCGTTTAAACGCAGTGGGTATGATTCCTCAGGTTGTAGTCTTCCAGATAGGGGGTCCTGCTAAAGGTACATGGGCTGAGACTACCTTCCATGCATTCTGCACAACACTGTGCAATATCATTACATAACTGCATTCCTCTCAACCTTTGCATAATTGGTATTCCCACCATGAAAGGTGGACTGTATATGTGCCTATATGTATATCTATATGTACACCAATGGATGTTCATATGTATGCCCAAGCTCAATGTTGTAAACGTATTGGCATCCCTCATATTAATAACCCTGTACCCATGACCTACCACATAGGTGGTAGTCTACTCAACACCGAAAGTGTGATGAGAGACTATGGGACAAAGGTGGACAGTAGTGTCCCTATTGATAATCACAGTGCCACACTAGTCATGTAAACTGAGTAATGTCCACATGTCAACAGAAAAGGTGTGTCATCCATGGAATAAGAGGTCAGTGTTCCACTGTACTCATCAGTCATAACACCCATCATAGAGTACATTGGCCCTGTCGGTATGTACCTCAGAAGACATCCACAGTGACAGTAGATGCCAGACACATACCTTACAAAGAGTATTACCAGACTCAAACAGATGCCCTATGCAGACTGTCCTACAAAACCACAGCTACACTGTGTCACATACCGCCTACCCAGAGGCAACCTCTGCCTAACATACAAAGCTATGCCAAACCCACAGGTGTTGGACATGCTCCATATATACTGATTACACTCCATACAAGCTACACACTGTACTGATCTAAACCCTGTAATGTGAAAAAGCATAACATGCTGGAGTGGTATATTATCATCTCAGACACATACCATACTCTGGAACTAACCACCTATCAATAGCAAATGAAGGTCCTCATTAGCAGTTGTCATGAATCATCATTATGAGTGGGTGTGAGATAGGAAACACAACCTGGGAGTCACCACTGTGGCTCTGCATGACAGGGGCACATGAACCTACATTACATGGGTGTGGAAGGGCAGGGTACCATATAGCTATGCTTCCATAGGTCCTATGGATAATAGCCTTTTAGCTACTAAGACCCGATACACACACGCATGTACTTGTTGCATTACTTGCTATGTGAGGTTGACTGGGTGTGATGGTGAATGTGTAGGTGAATGTGTCAAAGTTGTATAAATGTGTGATAGCCTAGTGTAAAACCATGTATATCATGGTATGTAGTGTTGTAGCTCAAATCCCAGCAAAGGATACATATGCTATTGCTAAGCACGAAAAGCAGTAAGGCATATGGTGTGATGTAGTCCCATGGTGTTGACCAGAGTGTGCCACTGTAGGCTTAAGCAGTACATGTATGCTTATTGACTGGTAACACTAGTGAATACAAATCCTGTATGAACAGTAGTACTACCTGAAGCTGTAGGCCTAAACAGCACAGTATGGTTTACATCCACATTGCTTGGATACACCGTTTTGTTTGTTACCTGTAGTCCTCACACATTACAAATCTCAGGCATGAGGTTTTGTAGGTGCTGACACACAGTACTGTATGTAACACAGGTAAAACTGATCTGGTTTGCCATACCTATGTGTCCTGTAGGTATGTCTGATGTGTGTGTGTGGGTATGCCTGTAACATGGCCTTGGTGGTATGTGTGTCACAGGATATATGTGCATATCTAGCAACATTTGTAGTGTATTACAGCAGTATGCCACCTATAGTGATGAATGTGCACATTTGTTACTTAGGGGTTTGCTATCAACAAGTAGCGTGGTGTACTGATAGTACTTAAACTGTACTTACCATTCATTTCAATGGATGACAAATGTCTGCATGCATTAGCTTCATACTGTGGCTATGTGGTGCATTGTGTCACATAGAGTGTGCCATGTACTGTTGTATAGTCTTACATACTGGTTCCACTTTGTTGCTGTGCAGAACATGTTTTGGATTATAGTATGTGCCAGGCACTGTCAGGCAGTTGTGGGCTGAGCAATCCTATGTGGTATGACAGGTGTGTATCTACTGACAGCCAATAGGTTGCTATATATGGCATTTCATTGATGTCTGTACTTTAGCATGTTAAGTGTGCCACATGACATGCTCACAATGACTGTTTTATTGTCTTACAGGAATATGTCTCACAACAGGAAGCCTGCCTATTCCCCTGAGGAGGAGGAGGAGGTCATCTATGATGCCCTGGTACAGCATTACAACTTCCTGTTTTCCAGATCTAGCCAGGACCAGCATGGACGCACTGCACTGTGGCAGGATGTTGTCCGTCGGGTGAATGATGTAGGCATGCATAACCGGAGGTATGAGCAGGTACACCATCACTGCAGTGATTTAATCAGACATGTCCGGCAGCATGCCTCTGATGTCCACAGACAACAGCTTGCCACAGGTGGTGGTGCATCAACACATCTCCCCCTCATCAGAGTGGAAGAGCTGCTTCTCAGCGTGGTGGCTCCTGGACAAGCAGTACAACAGACATGCGTCATCATGGAGGCTGGAGTCACCCAGCATGTAGATACAGAGCGTGCAGGTAACATGGCATATCTGTAGACTCCTGTTAGATCAATTGTTAGAACATGCATTTACCAGCTGTGTACTGTGTATTCAGAAGATGCGGAACCTGGTGTCATGCATTACTGATAATTTGGAACATAATTTGTATGCCTGTGACTGTCACCTCTTGTACTACTGTGGAATTGCAAACATGCAGCAGCAATACCATAGTTGTTGACACTGACAAACTGTCTCATATCCTTGTAGGTCCCTCTGGTGTGGTAGCAGGACAGCACACCCATGCTGGTGAGTGTTCTACATTTAATATAGCATATAACATGTGCATGTCATAGGAGACCTGTAGGCCATATACACATGTAAAACACATACACATAATGCATGCTCTGCATGTTCTCTGTGGGACTAAGCACACCCCAGTAACATGAGTATTTGCCTCAAACACATGCAATACACAGAGCATCCCAACCAATTGTGGTACACTGTAGTGGACATTGTATAGGCAGAGTCAATATACATGCACACAACATACATCACTTTGTCATATGCAGTTAGTGGTAATTTGATACACATGGCATATGTAGACACCTGCTGTAAGGTCATACTCCAGTATCCTAAATGTGAACAACACAGCACACATACTATACTGGGGGGTAGAGGACTATCATGGGGTGGTGTGACATGCTTCAACACACAACACATTCATGTGAGGCAATGCTCCCTATTAAACACCTTACATACCCATGTAACACCTGGCTGTGAAATGGTTAATGTAGCTAAAGTGGTGCAGGACAGGTATAGCAAGATAGTTGCCAGGGTGGCATACATTAGTGGCCTTGGTTGACCACATGATGCTGCCTGATGATGGCTCATGGTACTACACTACATCCAATTACAGTTACTACAGTACTACACATGGCATTCATTGCTATACACCTGACAGTTGTGTGCATCTGGCCATAGTATGTATACCTATGAGTGATGGTGTACAGGACATTGGAGAGCATTCCAGACTTGCACAGCAATGTTGTGTCCATGTACACGTTGTGTTCCAGGGTGAGGCCAATCATTGAACAACACACATGTATACTGTTATCAACAAGGACTCTCCACACTCGCACTGCATGCTGTTGAGAAACACACATCCTGCATGCTGACACGTGTGATAGGACTCTTTGGCTTGTGATACTGTACTGCACCATCAACCACTAATGGATATGTTCTGTATTGCTGTTGGTGTGTGTGTGTGTGTGTGTGTGTGTGTGTGTGTGTGTGTGTGTGTGTGTGTGTGTGTGTGTGTGTGTGTGTGTCTCAACTTGACTGAGTAGTGTATGTGTGCATGTGTGCATGTGTTCATGTGTTCATGTGTTCATGTGTGCATGTGTTCATGTGTTCATGTGTGCATGTGTTCATGTGTGCATGTGTGCATGTGTGCATGTGTATATGTGTGCATGTGTTCACGTGTGCATGTGTGCATGTGTGCATATGTTCATGTCTTCATGTGTGCATGTATGCATGTGTTCATGTGTTCATGTGTGCATGTGTGCATGTGTGCTCATGTTCATGTGTACTAACATCATGTACAGATTGTAAAGTGTGTTTCCTGTCTTCCTCTCACAGGTGCTGAGGTTGGCTTGGCTGAATGTGAATGCAGCAGGGAACCTGAAGTCACTGCCACAAATAGTGGAGATGATTAGACATGTATTGTGGCACAGGCAGGTTTGACAGGGTCTGTTGTTGGTCTGCCAATTGACAGTACACAGCTTTCCACCCCATCTATTCGCACACTCATCCTGCCAATACATCCCTCATCACCATTGGCCTTAGCCGAGGGACAGCATACAGTTGGCATTGACCAGGATAGTGTGGTATCCATGGCACTTGCATCCCCTCACAGCAGCCATACCCGGATTACTGGAATGGTACCACATAGGCGGATGTCCAGGGGTTCTCGTGGGAGCACCGCTGGTCATAATGCCCCTGGCAGACATGCCCCCACAGGTCTTACGATCTCAAGTATGTTCCGGGCTGTAATGTAGGCACAGGCATGTATGGAATGGTACACCAGACAGGGACTAAGGGTGCAGAGGGCCCATTGCACTGCTATCAAAGACAGCATCCATGACCTTGCCGGTGCCATCCAAAATTACACCAAGGTTATTGATAGACGTTGGGGGGAGACATTAGATGCCCTCCACAATGTGTTTTCCATGAGCCAGGACCGTGCGGGATGGTTGAGACGTCGACGCAGACATATGCCAGCAACATCAACTGCTGGCAGTCATCGCGGATGGCCCACAGATCACAGCCGCTCCTGTAGTGGCAGTACCAGCCCCAGTAATGCTGGGGCTGGCCTGTTAATTGACCATCCTAGTAGACTACGTGCACGTGGCTCTGGTCAGTCCCAGCAGGGACATGGGTCTACTTGACATACCTCTGCCTCTCATGATAGTACCCAGTCAGGGTTGGTACCCAATATTGTCCGTAGCACCCCTGCCAGGCACAGGTACTGTGTCCGTGGCCAGAGACAATGATCTGTACAGCCTGGCAGGTACAGTCTGTGGCTGTCCCACAACCTCCCGTATATGGCAGCCAAATGGTGGAGCTGTGTGCATGCAGGCACACACACATTAACCAAACAACTAGGGCTCACACATACACACACACATTACATCAACATTGGCCCATGCTGTACTGTTGTCCCTCACACACACACACACACACATACATATATGTTGATTGGATGGGTCAATGTCAGGCTCTGGCAAACCAACAACACACCCTGTGCATATGATGACACCTGTGCCACCTCCTGTCATCTGTAACATTGATGCAGGAACAGGCTAACATGGTGCTGATGCACAGGGTGACATTATATCAGTGAAGCAATATTAGCATGTTGTCAACAGGAAAGTGTAATGATATCCTTGTAGGTATATCTGAGCAGGCATGATGCATCAAAGCTATGACTATGAATGTAGCATTGTTTACAACAGTGTTAAGTCTGAGTATGTATTGTCCGCCCATGTGCCATGTGGCTGAAGTGTATAGTGTTGCCAGCATGTGTAAGTGCGTGGACAGTACATGTGTGATGTGTGCAGTATAGAATAGCAGGTGTACATCTGTGAACATGGTGGTGCGCACTGTCTGCATGTACGTGCATAGTGGACACATGGGACGTGTGACATACCCTGTATTACACATTGTTAACATCTCATAGTATCTCTCGATGGCCAGTATGCATTCTACTACAGATATGTTCTAACATGGGTACACATGTGTGTATGACATGGTTTGACACTATGCTGTGGGTGATACTATTAATATCTGTCAATGTTTTGCATTCAGGTAGTATACACAACCTCAACAGCTTGACCATAACCAATCATTAGATGATGTCCTGACAACTGACACACAAATGTGGGGAACTCGGTAACAGTTGGATCCTTCCGGTACTATACTATAACAGTAACCAGTGGTATTGACCGCCACCCGTTCCTGGGACCACACCTGTTTGGCATATAGCCCTCTTAGGTACATGCAAACACACTAGGGATATGTCCATCCACATCTGTAAATGCATGCATTGGCCTACAATGCATTCTCTGGATGGGACACATATCCTACACAAGGGTATCATACAGACAGATACCTGTTGTCCGACACATGCTGTATAGCTCTAAGCCAACTATAGCATAGTCATCCACATTTACTATAATACTGTCCCGACAGCACCACATAGGTGGTAGCCCCCAACATGTATGTTGGGTAGCAATGTGTACATACAGCCAAGTGTTATGTCATCTGTCCCTTGGTATCCACATATCCAGAGGTATTGTGGAGTCCCTCAGTGTATCACATAAGACATTAGGGGCCTGTATGCATATCCACAAGGCTGTTGTACACCTATAATGACTGTCCATTATTGCCAGACGTTGTTGTGTATGAACATGTCTGACATATACCCCAGGCATGTACCCTCACTCACACTACTCTATAGTAACTGTCATGGGTGTGTGTGGCACAGATGACCTTGGCCACAGATCACTACAGTGGTCGGCCTTGTTACATACATACATATGTGACCTATGATCTGAGAAGCAGCGGCACAGTCTGTCAAAGTAAACAAATGTATTCATGTAGTATGCAGGCTTCACACCTATGTACTAATTGAGGTCACATGTACATATATTTATTTGCCACACAGATACCTGATGTGTGCAATGCACATACTGTTTTAATCCTGATATGTCATACCATAGTAAAAGCAAAACCCACACCGCATTGACCAACAGTGTTACACACACTCAGCATTTGCAGGTTTAAAACCCCTACCTAAGTATGTTATGATATTAGAGAGATACGCATTAACACGATGCGCTATATGCTTTATGGGGTGTTTTGTTTTCTCCTGCTATATTTGTAGGATGCTGACATCAGCACACTTTCCAAAGAGGAATGTACTTCTTTTGATGTGTTTTCCCAGTCTCCAAAAAGAGCACTCCTTTCAAAGATAATCATACACACCTCCCCAACATACACAGTCAGCAATTGCAGGATTCAAACCCCTACTTAGCTATGTTATAATATTAGAGAGATACGCATTAACACAACACGCTTTATGCTTTACTGGATGTGTTGTTTTCTCCTGCTATATTTGTAGGATGCTGACATCAGCACACTTTTCAAAGAGGAATGTACCTCTTTTGATGTGTTTTCCCAGTCTCCAAAAAAAGGACTCCTCTCAAAGGTAATTGCACACATACACAGTCAGCAATTGCAGGATTCAAACCCCTCCCTAGTGATGCTATGATACTAGAGAGATACACTTTAACACAATGCACTACAGGTTTTACTTGGTGTTTTGTTTCTCCTGCTATATTTGTAGGATGCTGACATCAGCACACTTTCCAAAGAGGAATGTACCTCTTTTGATGTGTTTTCCCAGTCTCCAAAAAGAGCACTCCTCTCAAAAGTAATCACACACATCTCCCACAGTCAACAATTGCAGGATTCAAACCCCTACCTAGCTATGTTATGATACTAGAGAAATACGCATTAACACGACACGCTATATGTTTGAGTGTTCTTTTTTCTCATGCTATATTTGTAGGATGCTGATATCATCAGACTTTCCAAAGAGGATTGTACCTCTTTTAATGTGTTTTCCCAGTCTCCAAAAAGGGCACTTCTCTCAATGGAAACACACATATACACCCCCCACACACACAGTCAACAATTGCAGGTTTCAAACCCCTATCTAACTATACTATGATATTTGAGAGATACGCATTAACATGATGTGCTATATGCATTACTGGGTGGTTTCTTTTCCCTGCTATATTTGTAGGATGCTGACATCATCAGACTGGACATGGTAATGTGTGTACACTTTGTTTTATGCAATCCCAGAAATGAACCATGTGGGTCAGCAGGTGTTAACAGCTTGTACAGGACCCCACAATTCTTAGCTTGTGTGATCTATCTGTGGACAAATTGCCATTCCTTCATATGACAACACATATTTATGCACAGATTGTTGATTTTGTGGATACGACATGTGTCTGGGATGTTGATAAAGGGCTATTCAAAGTCTATGTGGGACATGTGTAGCTCCGTTCAGTGACGTATGTCCTGGGTGGCTGCCTTGCAAACAATCTAGCATGTTTGAAAACCATGATCTGCCCATGAGCATACCACAGTTGGTAGGGTTGTGTGTTTGGCAGCTTCCAATAGCTCGGTTTATGACTTCAATCATGATGGACTCCATGGCCTTGCAGATCAGACTTTATAAGCTTATTGGACTATACTTCCCATGGTGTGTTGTGCACCAACACTTGTGGGGAGTGCCATATGTTGCTGTAACACATTCAATAGTTTCAGATCCTGTGGAGAGGGTGAGGTTCAACAGACTGTTCAGGTGCAGGGTCTGTTTGTTCTGTAGTTCACTCATGACACATATAGGGAAGCAATGTAATCCAGTTGCTGCCATGCTTTTGGCTTTGGGGGGAGCTGTTTACCCATTCTACATGTGATATCTCCTGGTATGATGATGGGGCCTTTCATCAGTGGGATGTGGGTATGTATATATGGGCCTGTCTGACAAGATGTCGGCATTGTCAGTCAGGTATAGCTGGCCCTGACTCAGGACGTATATGAGTGTACATTGCTATTTATGACATAGCTGAAGGAGGTGTCATGTTTCAGTCTGGACTCCTTCGCAGCTACTCTTTACAAAACACTGACAAACCTGAGCACTAAACACCTGTTATACTCTTTTACACACTTAACACCCTACTGATCCTTTGTGATCAGTCAACAGAGTATGTCATCATAATATCCTGGCATGTCCATGGGTCGGTTTCGTGTGTACTCTCCAGTCCAGCTGGTGAATATTGGAATTTTGACACAATGTCACAACTGCCTTATGTACACCGACAACCCTCTCCTCCTCCCAACAAACTCAGACATATGTGAGAGATGCAACTATATAGACATACAGGAGGCTGAGCTCTCTCGACCCATGACTGGCACAGTCTATCAGGTGGTGAAGGTAACCACACACACCACAAATCCAATCTCACATAGACTTATAGCGACAGCAATCAAACTACACTATCACACATAAACATACTCGGAGGCTCTAAATAAACTCTGCCTAAGCAGCAGAGATCTCCAAATCAGACACACAAATAACTGCTACCCCACTACAATACCCACATATCACATAGTTCACAAAGTCAGTGTGCTACACAGTCACTGCCCTTAGGGCTAAACAACACACCTAATACACTTGTGATAGGTGACACATTGTCAGACACACTGATGTCCCACTCACCAGGCCAAAGAAGGGGATGGTGACTATGAGCTGTCTGTCGGGTGCCAGGATCCGCCACATAACACATGCACTCAGGTCACTCCAAAGCAAGTACAGAAATGGCTCCATCATTGTCCATGCTGGTGCGAATAACCTCAGACGTTCCTCCCTGGACCACATGACATGATACATAGAGGAACTCTCTGATCATGTAGCCCAGGCCAGTATGACCCTGACCTTGTGTAGCATCTTACACTCACCAAGAATGATGTCACAGTATACAGACAAAATGATCACTTTTAACAGTTGGCTAACATATTGGTGTCATCCAAAGGGGATCCAGTGTCTGTCAGCCTGGGGTGACATGCTCGACATGCCACGTAGCTTCACTATGGACAGCTTGCACCTATCACCCTTGGACTTTTGAATACTGGCTAAGGCTCTTGCCACCCCCATAGTGCCTTTTTTAAGCGAGGCTCAAAAGACAAACCCACCTCCATAGACATTACAGGGTAGAAGAAACTAAGGGTAATGCTGCTCAACACCAGATGTGTTACCCTCAAAATGCGCCCACTCAGGACTCTCCTCAGTATGGAGAATATCGATATCTGTGCAGTAACAGACACTTGGTTCAGGCTCCCAAATGCACACCAGCACTACCAGGTTATACTTCATACCATTCTTTCTGACCACAAGACTCAGAACGGCCAGCACAAATAGGGAAAGTATCCATATACATCACCGATACACACACCTCCAGGTTAGTAGCACTGCACAAAGCATCGTAGACCATACATGTGCAACTAACAGTGTGCAAAACTGACTTAAAGTTCGTAGCCTGCTACAGACCACCCTCCCAAACTCAGGAACCACACTAGGCTTTCCTGGGAACACTGGAGAATATGAAGGTCTCCCCAAACACCATTATATTGGGTGACTTCAAATACTTCAAATTCAAAATAGTTTGGGAGGGTGGCCTATTGGTTAAGGTGTTTGCCTTACAAACACAAGGTACAGGGTTTTAATCTCACAGGGGATAATTGGCTAGGCTTAAAATGACTCACAAGAGCAGTTAGTCTAGTACTAACCTATGAACCCAAACATTGACTGGGGATACTACTGAAGCCCCAGCAGTTGCTACTATTTGGAAACTCAAATGCTATGGCACAACTGGTCACCACACCCACAAGAGGGGAAAACATATTGGACCTGATCATCACCAACATGGGGACTCTATGTTCCACACCAGAGGTATACCCCTCATTGGTAAGATCAGACCATATATTTATCTCACTGGACATTCAATTCCCGTCCCCACACCCATCGTAGGTAATCTTGGTGAACTTCTCAAAAGCAAACATCACACTTCTCCAAACCAAGGTGGTATCCTTCAAAGACCCTGGGACAGTGGTAAATACAGCTCAGACCGCTGAATCCTTTACAAACGCATTCTATGGGCACCTAGTGGACTGCATGGATCATGCTATCCCAGATAACAACAAGACTCACTCCTCCAATGGCAGGGGACCTGTCTGGTGGACCCCGGCCATTATTAAGCTATACAATGAAAGGAGGAGGCTACTACATGGTAGAGCACAATCCCAGACAGGGAAGGCATCTGTGATCTGTACTAGCAGAAAGCTATGATTACTCATGTATTCATCTAAGGCCCACTTCTAACGGACAATTGCACCAGACACTTAGGACAATCACAAGGCCTTCTTTAGTTATGTCAGGAACCTGGGTGGACACTCACTGATATGCTGTGAGTTACTGCATACTGACTACACATACCCTGAACCCACAGACATTGCCAACATCCTGGCAAACAGGTTCAGTGCAGATGTCTCCCCCCCATCCCCCCTAAGGAGCAACTGCCCATCCCAACAGAGTGTAACCTCCCTGACATCACAAATGAACAGGTGAGTGCTGTCCTCCCCAAAGCAGACAACACAGCATCAATGGGACCAGACGGTGTCCCGGCCTGCATCTTACACAAGCTTCATGATGAAAGTAACCCTCACATTAAGTCTCTGTTCAATATCAGAGTTACTACAGGATATGTACCCAAGGAATGGTATACAGCGACAGTAGTCCCACTCCACAGAGGTGGTGTCACAATGTACCCCAGACAATATTGCCCTATAAGCCTAACTAGCCTGTTCTGCAAAGTTATGGAGCGTATTGTCATGGAACTCATACACATAGACATTGGGAACCTACAGACACTGGGTCCTACACATTTCAGCTTTGTGGTGGATAGATCTTGCCCCTTGAACCTGTTTGTATTCTTTAAACAGTTACCAGGTCCATAGATGTAGGGAAGGTTGTCCACACAGCCTACCTGGACCTTTCAAAACCCTTCAACACAATACCCCACTTGGCCATTATACATAGGCTCACCAGCGTCAATATCGACACATATCTCACAGGATGGATTGTTAACTGGATCAGGGATAGCACCCACATGGTCAGTATTGCAGGTGCTATGTCTGACTATACACCAGTTACACGTGGCATCCCACAAGGCTCAGTCCTGGGACCTCTCTTGTTCAGTATATATTTCTCTGATGTACAGGCTAACACAGGAGGAATATGGCTGACCATGTTCGCAGATGACTGCAAACTGGGTGCCATAATCAACTCTCAAGATGGCACATGCATACTCAAACAGGGTCTCACAGAGATGGATGACTGGTGCCAGAGCCATGGCCTACAGCTAAATGCCATTAGATGCATAGTCATCCCCTTTGGGAATAACAACATAACCACACATTACCACATAGGTGGTAATCCATTACGTACGGTAGGAGTTGTTAGGGGTTTGGGGACATGACCTGTTCGTACTCTCCCCTTTGACAATCACATTGCCAAAGTGGTTAGACAGACCTTCTATATAGCCCACCTTATCCCATATGGTTTCACATCTAGATCAAGTGAGGTCATTGTGCCCCTATACTTATCACGACCATGCTTGGTTACAATGCCCCATTTGGGAAGTACCTTACCTGACACCTGAAGCACCTGTAATGGCCACAAAAGTTCCTCAACAAGCAGATCTAGGGACTCACACAGATGCCCTGCGCAGTTTGGATGCAGTAACTCCAGCTCTACTCAGTCGCTTACCGCCTACTCGTATGTGTTGTGTGCCTGTTGTTTAAGGAAATGTCCAACCCAGAATTAATGGACATGCTCCACCTCAGGATATACAAACCCTTGGAGCTACACACTCCAGGGATATAAACCTCAGCACAGATGTTTATAGGACATGCTGGAGGGACAGATTCCTATCCTAGAGGCTCCACTCACTCCGGAATGTAATCCCGGTTTCGCATAGGCAGAGCCACCCACTGACCACCTACAGGAGACATCTTGACAAGTAGATGGGTGATCGTATGTTTACCCCTGGGATATCTTCTGTGCCCCTGCTAGACAGAGGCACAATAGACTAAATGTAAATGGGCTATCTTGTGTGACCTACTATTCACAGGCACAGTGTACTAATCTGACAGGGTTGCGAAAGCCAAACACACTCTGGCTAGGCTTGTACATGCCCTAGGGCAGATAGCCTAGTATCAACCTCTGAGCCTATGATAATGTTCGGGATGCACAATGTTTATTGATGATACTGATTGCAGGTTTTTACTGTCTTTGCTTTCCCACTTTCTATGAATAACTTGGGTATCTGCAGAACATATTTGATTATGACAGGGTTCCACTATATTATATATGTGTCTGTTGTCATATAACTGTGTGCACAGGGCAGATTGCTGAATAGTGAGAGGTTCCTGGGTTAACACATGCAACTGCCTGATATGTGTGGCCCACTGCTGTACTCAGACATGGCCTAAGTGTGTGAGCATGCCCAGTTCAGACTTTCAGTGTTTTGTTGCCTGACATTTGTCTCATTTATTCAAATGTGCGAGTATGCCCAGTGTGACCTTTCAGTATGTTGCTGTCTGAGGTCCACAACATTTGTTGATGTGTGTGAACATGACCAATATTAACATTTATACTGTGTGTGTTGAAAGTCAGGTTCTATTCTTACTGCAGGACTCACCTTTGTGTCATAACTCAACAGGGATTATGCTGTGCCTGCAGAATTTCCATGAGATACTTTGCATAGACTTATCAACATTTCTTCATACAGACTGACTACTGCAATACTGTCATGATTTAGTGGTTCAGTACTATGACTATAATGCACAGTATCCTGGGTTCAAGGCCCATCACTGCTTTATATTTTCATACTGAGCAGACCAGACTGCTTAAGGGCCAGTAGAGCAAATATGAGCATGTTGGCTTTTGTTCAGCTATGCCCTACTTAGACCAAGCTTGTCCGACATTGCTCAGTATTAATCAACATTGCTGGACGTTGCCCAATATTACTCAACATTGACCACAGTTGTGCTAGTTGGTGTGTGCAATTTTGTTTACATATACTACATGGTGGTAAATGCTGTTTAGCACTGCTTTATATTGCTTAACACATGGCAATCATGCCTCAGGTGGTGCTGCAGGGCTGCCTATGTTGGATGCACATACTATACTCCCTATACATGTTTGAAAACAGGTAGTGTCAAGTTAGGCATCCCTTTTACTATATGTGCGAGTCAGAGAGATGTATCATTTCCAGAGTTCCTACTGAGCCAGTGTATGTGCTATGCGTTGCCTCTTTGCCAAGGCCAAAGCATACTGGGCATGCCTCCTTCTGCCTACTGGGGCAAGCTCAGATTGTTCCTCCTCCAAGTCACGCTCTGCCTGTCATGGCCTTGGCAATGGTGGGGGGCTGTTTGGCCCAGGCCTATGCTGGTCCTGCTGCAGCTGTTTTCGCAGGATCATATTATGTAGCATAGCACATACCATGACAATTTGGGTACATGTAGTTGGTGAGCACTGCAAGGCTCCACCAGATTTGTCCAGGCACCGGAACCGTGACTTCAGCAGGCCAAACAATGCTCGATTACATTTCGTGTTTGTGCGTGTGCCTCATTATGGCGTTCATGTTCAGGTGTGTGTGCGTTTCTGATGGGTGTCATCAGCCACAGCTCCAGTGCATAGCCAGCATCCCCCACTAGGTGACAATGTGGGATGTCCCCATTGGCAAATGTCTAGTACAGCTGCGTCAGATGCCAGATATGGGAATCATGGTAGCTTCCAGGGCAGCCAGCACACACATTCAGTATTATGCCCTGGGCATCACACACGACCTGGCAGTTGATGGAGGGGAAGCCCTTGCGGTTGTAGTAGACCCTACCCTGCTCACCGGCTGGTGCTTTGATGTGTATGTGCGTGCAGTCTATTGCACCCACAATCTCAGGGTATTCAGCTATTTGCTGGAAGAGACGCATATTGCTGGCCAATACCTCACGGGAATTGGGGAAATATACATGATCACCGACATGTGCTGACATGACATCCAGGAACTGGTGCAGTACCCTGGATGCTGATGCCTGTGATATCCCCATCATATCACCAGTTGGTCTCTGGAAGATACCTGTTGCTAATATTCTTAGGCCAACACATACCTTGGTTTCCACTGGGATGGGTTCCCCTCTGTTGGTTCTGTGTGTGAGGCGTGGCCTGCACAGCTCAACAATTTGCTGCAAGAGGTCTCTGTCCACTCTATAGCGCTCCACTATCTCCAGCTCATGTAGCCCCTGTAGGTTACCCTGGGCCTGTAGACTCTTCTCCGTCTCCTCACTGTGGGTTGTCCAGCAGCATTTGCATTGTCACCACCCTCAGCATGTTGCATATGTCACCTTATAACAGCAATGGCAGCCCCTAACATTTCTTTGTCTCAGTAAAGCTTTTTCAGTTTTCACTTCTATTAGCATACTGCAGTGTTGCAGTGTCTCTTGAGAGAAACATAATGGACTGTTGTTTGCAGAGTTTTAAGTACTGGGCTGGCCTGGGCTATTGACTGCCTGTGTAATTGCCTGATTCTGATTGCTTTCACCTGCTAGCTCTCCTAGTACTCCCTGGTAACTTCTTACTATTTGTTGTGCTTCCTTTTTCCTTTCTGTTTCCTCAGGGGGGCAGCGCCACGCACACAAGCGCAAACACAGATACAGCAACTCACACGCATGCACACATGCTTACATGGACTAAAACGTGCTTATTCTTGTTAAAACGCGTGCACACTGGCGCAAACGCGCTTACAACTATTTCAACAGCCTTATACATGCTTACTCCAGCTTAAACACATGCACACACGCTTACACGTGTACACACAGTCTTACTCGGGTTTACAGGTGCACACCCGCGCGCATACATGCTCAGCAAGAAACTTTAGTGTTATCCACGGCATACACCTTTGATTTCTTGCCTTTACCTAACCTACCTGTTGACACACCACTTTCAGTGATGTGTAAATGACAGCTGACACATGTCACTCTGCTCCAATGAGCTTCACTTCTTTCATACATACCCCCCTCGTGATGTCACCTATCTTCTACTCTGTTACTCCCCTTATCCTACTCCTACACTCCACTGACTGTGCTCATTTGCTATGTAAACTTGCGATTCACTATCCTAACCCTCATTTGCATAGAATTTCCTACTAATGCTTGGTTACATCTCTTAGACTGAGCTTCCCCCCATAGCAACCGCTACTCAGTGGCCATGTTGTCTTCAGCCTGCCATTCCCTTGCATTGCAAATTCATATTAGCAATAAAATCCACATTTGTGGATCTTAATTATTGATTTTCTGTTTTTTAGGGCACAGCGTGTTTGCGCAGCACTGCGCTAAGCTTAAACCCCTGAGATCAGGATGAAAAAAAAAAGTTATTTTATTTTTATTTTGCATCACTGAACATTACCAATGGCCGAATTTTTGGCCATTGGCATGCTTCCTCATGTAAATGCATCCTTTTTTTGGAGCTGTCACGGCTCCGTTTTGCTATTTGCAGAACCGAACTCAGTTGTCAACTGAGTACATTTCTGGAAATAAGACTACTCCTACTCGGACAGGTTCGGGTTTCCTGGATCACAAATTTACCTCATTTGCATAGCTTTTGCCTGCAATTGAGGTAATTTGCATATCCAAGCCCTGTCCATGTAGGACTCGTTTTGAGAGCTCTGTTGCATGCCCCTACCGGCTGTTCCTGGATCGCTCAGCAGACATGTTGGCTGCATGGAGTCTTACTCTACTCTTAGACTCCATGCAAGCCTTCATGAATCCGGCCCAAGGTTTTCTACCTTACATTTGTTGTATATTATATCATGAGAAAGTTGAATTAGTTTAGGGTTTTCCTTATTACATGAATGTGTAAGAAATAAACATTTGTCTTGAGTTTGTGTTCTAGTATTCTGTAAAATAAGCAATTTTGAGGATCCAAATCATTATCATTTATAAGCTGTTGAAGATATTTTACTTTTAGATCTTTCAAACACTGTAAGCAAAACACAAGGTCACCACTTCGCCTGAATGTTGACACAGGAAGCCAGCTGCATAGATCGAACAGATTCAATAAAAAATATTTATTTTGTATAACAGTAAGTTAAGCGCTTTCACTTGTCATATACAAGCTTCATCAGAACATAATGCACATTAAGGTGTACCTATTTAAATATAAAATGGCGCCAAAATGTTCTAGCCTTAAAGCTATAAATACATAATATTTAAAAAATATATGTATAAAATACCAATACATAAAATTGCATAAAATGTTAAATTGATTAAATTAATTAATTTTTCAACATTAACACAGGTTTCACAGAAATATAATCATTGATACCTGGTGGGTTCATAGCATCAGAATACAGTTGCCACCAGTATTCTCTGTAGGCTAACAAGTTCTTAATATTACCACCTTGGGTCCACTTTGATAATGTCTAAGATGGCAAACTTGAAATAATGCTCACTACCATTTTTATTAATATGTCTGTATAAAGCATTCTTGGTATCATTAGTTCTAATACTATATCCATGAGCATAAATTCTCTTCTTAAACTGTCTTTGAGTTCTCCTATATATGCATGAGGCAGCACATGCATTTTGCCATATAGATTAACATACTAGTATTACAATTTCCATTCTTAAATCTAACAATGGTTTTATTAACATTGTTTAAAGTAATACATGTGTCTTCCAAGATGTCCTTACATTGTTTGCATGCCCCGCACTTCTTGGTGTGGACATCTTCACCTAGTTGAAAATTATTGCCACTTTCAAAAAGATTTTTTAAATTTCTACCCATTTTATATACATATCTGGGTTTGTTCCCAAGAGTACTTATTGTATCTGGCTCACTGAAAAATATATACCAATTCCTATCCAAAATTGATTTCACCGCCTGTGAATGTGGCCCGTATTCTATGATATATGCTCTTTTATAAATCTGAGTATTCATTGCTTCACTGGAATTCTGCACATACGTATCTACCTTCTTCATAATATTGTCATTCTTAATAGTGTCAATGTTTGACCCGAGTATAGGGGTATATCTTTTTCCCCATTCTCCAATGACATAATTCCTAATGTTATACATCATTTTAGGCGTATATGGGGGCACAAGCCCCCATAGCTACACCGATGGTCTGCCTGAACATCTCCCGAAAGTGGCAATAATTTTCAACTAGGTGAAGATGTCCACACCAAGAAGTGCGGGGCATGCAAACAATGTAAGGACATCTTAGAAGACACATGTATTACTTTAAACAATGTTAATAAAACCATTGTTAGATTTAAGAATGGAAATTGTAATACTAGTATGTTAATCTATATGGCAAAATGCATGTGCTGCCCTGCGTACTATATAGGGAGAACTCAAAGACAGTTTAAGAAGAGAATTTATGCTCATGGATATAGTATTAGAACTAATGATACCAAGAATGCTTTATACAGACATATTAATAAAAATGGTAGTGAGCATTATTTCAAGTTTGCCATCTTAGACATTATCAAAGTGGACCCAAGGGGTGGTAATATTAAGAACTTGTTAGCCTACAGAGAATACTGGTGGCAACTGTATTCTGATGCTATGAACCCACCAGGTATCAATGATTATATTTCTGTGAAACCTGTGTTAATGTTGAAAAATTAATTAATTTAATCAATTTAACATTTTATGCAATTTTATGTATTGGTATTTTATACATATATTTTTTAAATATTATGTATTTATAGCTTTAAGGCTAGAACATTTTGGCGCCATTTTATATTTAAATAGGTACACCTTAATGTGCATTATGTTCTGATGAAGCTTGTATATGACAAGTGAAAGCGCTTAACTTACTGTTATACAAAATAAATATTTTTTATTGAATCTGTTCGATCTATGCAGCTGGCTTCCTGTGTCAACATTCAGGCGAAGTGGTGACCTTGTGTTTTGCTTACAGTGTTTGGATTTTCGTTTGTGTTTGGCAAAACGCTAGATTCTGTTGTTTCAGTTGTTCGGATGGATTCCACTTGCAGTCCTACAAGTGCTACCCCGCCCAACTATGGTAGTGAGATAGCGGACCTTCGGGCTGATCTACGAGCACTACGTGGGGAGGTAACCAAGCTACTTATGTTGTTCAACAAGGAAGTTATCAGTGCAAGGCCGGAGGATCGTAATTTAGGAGCAGACAGCCACTGCTTGCCGGATGGTAACACCGGAACTAACGTTATGGGGAATGGAATTGGCGCCAACCATTTAGAAGGTGAAATTCAGGATATTACTCCTACTACCTCATCTCCTGACATACCGAACGGTCAGGGTACTAACTGCAACAATGGACTGAGTATTGATTTGCCTCGCTCTGTTGGAAGAGCGGACCATGAAAAAATGGATGTGAGAGACTTCACTTTTGACTTTTCTTTCTCCAACTTAACGGAGGAAGCTAGAAGGACTGGCACCAAGCCTAAAACTACGCAGCCCGTTCGTACATATGGACAAGCAGTGATGAGAGATGTTAATTCTTCAGGTACTGTCAATAACAAACGCAAAGATAACAATTCTACTGTTAAAGATAAAAGACTGTTTAATCTTAAAGAATTTCTTAGTAAAGAGTGAAATTTTGATCGCAACAATGGTCGACAGTCAGATAATAATTTTATGCCTATACAAGGCACTTTAAAAGATACTATACATATCTTTGGGAAAAAGTTGAATTTTATAAACGCTGTGAAGTTAGATAATGCTTATTTGTCCCATTACATTTCTTTAAAAGTTGTTCCTATGGGTCTGCGTTTTTACAAAGTACCCATGGGTATTGATGTTACAGCTGAAACTAAAAAGGAATTCAATGATTTATTTGATTCGTTTGGTTTTGATTTTATGAAACTTTTAATTAAGTATAATGATGCTAAATTATGTAAAACTATGGCTGAAGTTGAAAGGTTGAGTTGTATTATTACACAGAATTTGGCTTTCTCTCAGTGGGAGAATTTATATTATAAACAGTTTGAGTCAGCAGAATTTAAAGCTAACAAAGCACTGGATAGGAAAAGTAAAAAATTGAATAGGGACATTGAACAGTATTCTAGACAGGATATGTACAGATGGGGAAATAACAACAATGGGTTTAGGTATGATAATATGTTAGTAGAATGTAGTGATGAACAGCAGGAAAAATATCATGAGGAATATGATAATAATGATTTTTTTCCCAAACCCAAGAGGGGGAATGTACCCAGATGGAATCAAGGGGGTGGGTGGAAAAGGAAACACTGAATGTAGGCATCAGTAATGTGAATGTGTATGGTACTGAAGTTAGTACACATGATTCTGTCACAGTGAATATGATTGATACTGAGGTCATTACACAAGATGGAAATATATATGAATACGATCATTTTAAAATATTTAATTACAGTAATGTGCAATTAAATCCTACACACTTTAGGCTATTATCTAAAGGTATGAAATTTATTCCAACTACTAATTTCAACATTGTTGATTGTGTTAGTGAGTTAAAACAATATACTAGGAAGTTGAACTTAGCTATGCTATTTGGAAGTGGTGACACTAACACTGAACAGCACTTCACACTCAAGAAAAAAAGTTGTTTTATACCGCCCAATAACCCAATGGTTCAAGGGTATGAAAAGAAAGTTTCTCGTGAACTATACCAATATCACAACAAAGCTATTGGTAAAAAGGTTAAGAAAAATCTTACTGAAGATGAATCACTTTTACTAAATGAGCTGCGGAAAAACAGTAATGTACGTATAATGAAACCTGATAAGGGCGGGGGGGTTGTTTTGTTTGACAACCATGTGTACAGTACAGTAATTCATGACATTCTACATAATACAGGGAATTATGAAGAAGTTTCCATCAATGAAGTACATACAGCATATAGGAGAATAGACATGTATTTAGAAGATTTCCTTTTGGAGCAAAGAATCACCGATGAGCTATACAAATATTTGTCTGTTGAGTATCCATATATGGCTACCATTGTAGGTATTCCAAAAGTACACAAAGACACAACAAATCCCCCGTTTCGTCCTATCATTTCAGGTAGCAGGTCTAAAACTTACCCTTTAGGGGTAGCAATTGATACACACTTGAAACCTGTTTATTCTGAAATTAAACATCTAGTAAAGGATTCATGGGAATTTCTAAAAAACTTTCCTGTTAATAATGATTGTCAGAATATAATTTTTTCATCAATAGATGTGGTGGACCTGTTCTCTTGTATCCCCCATGATGATGGGATCACAGCGTTCACCAACAGTATGGTCAAACATAGTAAATTGACGTGGGATAAAATTAAATTATTAGCAGAAATGATGAGTATAGTTTTAGACCACAACTATATATTTTTTGAGGGGGAGATGTTCAGGCAGACCAATGGTGTAGCTATGGGGGCAGCTTGTGCCCCCATATACGCCAATTTGGTGCTACTTGATTGGGAAGAGACTGTTGTCTTTAACAGCAAATACCATGACAAGATTATGTATTATTCCCGTTACCTTGATGATATCTATATTTTATGGAATGGTGACCAGGACTCATTTATTGATTTTGTTCAGTACCTTAACGATAGTAGTACATATCTAAAATTCACTTCTGAATACAACTATAATGGTGTGGCATATTTAGATACATTAGTATTATTTGATGGGACTAAATTTAAATCAAGGATACATAGAAAGGCCACGTTTACCAACTCCTATTTAGATTACAGCAGTAACCATCCAAAACTGCTTAAACAAAATATATATAAAGGTCAATTGGTCCGTGCACTTAGAATGACATCGGAATATGTAGATATGATTGAAGAGGTGAATTATATAACTACGCTATTCCGTGAAAGAGGGTATGATGAGAAAATGATGTATAACATTAGGAATTATGTCATTGGAGAATGGGGAAAAAGATATACCCCTATACTCGGGTCAAACATTGACACTATTAAGAATGACAATATTATGAAGAAGGTAGATACGTATGTGCAGAATTCCAGTGAAGCAATGAATACTCAGATTTATAAAAGAGCATATATCATAGAATACGGGCCACATTCACAGGCGGTGAAATCAATTTTGGATAGGAATTGGTATATATTTTTCAGTGAGCCAGATACAATAAGTACTCTTGGGAACAAACCCAGATATGTATATAAAATGGGTAGAAATTTAAAAAATCTTTTTGAAAGTGGCAATAATTTTCAACTAGGTGAAGATGTCCACACCAAGAAGTGCGGGGCATGCAAACAATGTAAGGACATCTTAGAAGACACATGTATTACTTTAAACAATGTTAATAAAACCATTGTTAGATTTAAGAATGGAAATTGTAATACTAGTATGTTAATCTATATGGCAAAATGCATGTGCTGCCCTGCGTACTATATAGGGAGAACTCAAAGACAGTTTAAGAAGAGAATTTATGCTCATGGATATAGTATTAGAACTAATGATACCAAGAATGCTTTATACAGACATATTAATAAAAATGGTAGTGAGCATTATTTCAAGTTTGCCATCTTAGACATTATCAAAGTGGACCCAAGGGGTGGTAATATTAAGAACTTGTTAGCCTACAGAGAATACTGGTGGCAACTGTATTCTGATGCTATGAACCCACCAGGTATCAATGATTATATTTCTGTGAAACCTGTGTTAATGTTGAAAAATTAATTAATTTAATCAATTTAACATTTTATGCAATTTTATGTATTGGTATTTTATACATATATTTTTTAAATATTATGTATTTATAGCTTTAAGGCTAGAACATTTTGGCGCCATTTTATATTTAAATAGGTACACCTTAATGTGCATTATGTTCTGATGAAGCTTGTATATGACAAGTGAAAGCGCTTAACTTACTGTTATACAAAATAAATATTTTTTATTGAATCTGTTCGATCTATGCAGCTGGCTTCCTGTGTCAACATTCAGGCGAAGTGGTGACCTTGTGTTTTGCTTACAGTGTTTGGATTTTCGTTTGTGTTTGGCAAAACTTTTAGATCTTTAAAACATTGATACCAGCAAGAAAAGAACTTTGGTCTTCCAGAAATCAAGTTTAAGTGTAGATGTTTTATGAAGGAATTATTTCTTTATACTAAATGGAATGATAGTCTTAAACCAAAGTTTCTAGTCTATTTTGCTAAGAATGATATTTCTGAAAGCATTTAGGATGTGTTTCATAAACGAAAAGGATGACAGTGAGGGATGAATTATGTTGTATGTTTTTTTGCAAAGATAATGCCAAAATAATTGACTTTGATTTATACTGCTATTATTTTCTGTTAAGTCATCATTAGTATTAAGTAGGTCAAAACGTAAGGCTTTCCAATTTGAGTTATACATATGATTAATCTCATTTAGAATAGTTTAAAAAAAAATCATTGCTTTAACATAAGTATCTACATCAGGAAAGTTAATACCTCCTAACTTCCAAGGTTTAATGTGATGATGTAGGGCTACCCTAGGTTTGTTTAGAAATCATAAGAATTTAAGTAAGTGTTTATTAATGTCTTTAGTAAGTGACTTATCGGGATATAGAGTTAAAGCTTTATTATATATAATAGTTTAGGAAAGTGAATCATTTGTATTAATTGCAATCTATCATCAAAATATATTATAGTTTTGTTCCATTTAACAGTTAGACTTCAGATTATGTAAACTCACACACATGGAATCCGCTCAGGCAAGCCAACCAGTAGTACACCAACACCATGCACAAGTCAAATAAATCCATAGTGCATTTTATATACTATAACATAGAATTAAGCACATAAAAAAGCTTTTCATTGAATTGAATAAATCAACTTCCTCAGAAAAAAAGCCTACACAGGAAACAGGTTTAAATTTCCCTCTACCTAGTCACATGATTGCTAGACAAACATTGAAAGGATGCCTGCATAGTGGAACACTCACAAGCCCCTCCCCAGCTTTACAAACTTTTAAAGTGATACATTCTTTTTGTTACAATTTCATAGTGCCAGATAGCAACAGCAAACCACTCAATAAATATATCCTACTTTAAAAACATTTAAGCATCAATAAAATGAATACCAGAATATGACTAAGAAGCTTTAAGATAAAATTGAAGCCTTCTAAAGTTGATCTTGAGTTGGGAAGTATTAGTAGGACATGATCAGCAAACAGCATACTTTTGAAAGTATAATTTTCTGAAATTTCTCTACCTTTGATATGTGTTTTATTTTGAATTGAAATTGTTAGAACTTCCATGCCTGCATCAAATAAAATAGGAACAAGTGAACAACCCTGTTTACTACCCTTAATCAGAGAAATGGATTCAGATGTGAAAGGATGTAATTAAATGTAAGCTTTGTTATCTTTGTTATCTTTCTAAATATTTTTTATAATGGAAATTAATTGAAATGGAAACATCTAATTATTCTAAGACTTTAAAGAAATAGTTTCAATTTAAGGATTCAAAGACTTTTTCAATGTTTAGACTAACAAGAACTTATTTGTTTTTGTTATTCAGAAAAAAGTATAAGGGTTAATAATCATTTATTATTAGCATGAGTTTGTCTTTGATATCCAAATCCAGTTTGATCTAAATTAATGATTTGCAGTACTTTTTTTAATTTATCTGAAACAACAGACAAGAAAATGTTATAATCATTATTTAGAAACTATATGGGTCTGTATGAAGAACAGAGCTGATGAATTTTATTTTCTTTTAGAATGGGTATGATTTGTTAATATTTCCATAGGGGGATTATCTCATGTGTATGGACTTCTATAAGGGTTTTATAGAAAAGTCTGATAAAAGATGGGGGGAATCATTTATATATTTTTACTATTAATCCATCTGTAGCTGGGTAAATTTAGGTTTAAATTGCTTGATTTTGTCTGAGATATCTTTAAAAGTAATTTCCTTGTGTAAATTTTCTTTTAGTTCTGAGGGCATCTTATAGGTTCATAGGTTCATAGCTGTTTACTAGGCTAATGACCACAAGGGCCTTTTTAAGCCTAGCCATGCACCCCAAATCTCTGACAAGTTCTGATACCCATGAGCATGAGCCTGGGAGATAAACCATTTACAGTTTACCTGTGTCCATTAGAGACATAGGTACCAAACCAGGGATGAATTTCCAGTTTCCAATTAAATTGTCCAAGTTGCACTTGAATTGGGTTAGGGAGGAACTCTGCTTCACATAGATGGGGAGCCTGTTCCATAGATGGGGTAGTCTCCGGGATACATGCCTATCTCTCCACAGGTCCTATTTATGTCACAAATAAGGTTTAAGGCTTTAGAATGGGTAATTCTCATGCTGTTTGTTTTGTGGATATGCAGGGGGTCCATCAGAGTGGGATCTGGCAATGCCCTGTATGCCAGGCATAAATGACCCCTCATAAGCCTGTAGTAGACAAAATACAGGGATAGGGCCTTGATGCAGTCTGGATAGGACATTTTACTTGCACACTATATTCTTTCAGTGAGAAACCTCTGTGGACATTCCAATTGTTGGATATGCCTGGTTAGGTACATACCAAAGAGGGCATTGTACTCAATGATAGGTCTGATGAATACCAAATGCAGTGGAACAATGACTTCCTTGGACGTAGATGCCATATCTGTGTTTCTAAATTGTGCAACATAGAATGATTTCCTCCACACTGTACACACATGATGGTCAAAGGCTAGATTACTATGTATGTGTGTCCCTAAGTCCCTGAATACTGAGTCACCTCTAAGAGGTTTGTTGTCAATATGATAGCTACCAGGGAAAAATGAAGATCTAGATGTGTGACAATGTCTTCATTTTCAGATTTTTGATTTAGAGATATGCAGTTAAATTCATTCTTAGCTTTCTTTCATTATTAGAATCTGAATAATCTAATAAACTATTTAAATAATCTCCTTTTATATTCATTAAGAATGATGAGTATGTTTTCATCTAAATTTTCTCCCATTTCAGAAAACTAATACATATTTACTGGAGTCAACAGTCTGTTATGTTTTAGAAAAATGAGAGTTAAGGGGATATCTTGGTCCTCATATTTATGAATGACTTGTGGTGGGATAATACTTTTTTCAATAAAATCACCACTCCTCTTTTCTTGCTCTTAAATGAGGACTGTGCCAAAACTGAATAATTAATGGAATTCCATACATTATTATCTGGATATTTAAAAGTGTGTTTCTTGAAGGAATATAACTTGAGCCTTGTTTGCTTTTAAATAGTGAAGTAGATCTTTGCCTTGTATTATTTAAACTATTAACTTTCAAAGGCAGCAGAGATAATTCCATCTATAAATCAAGTTAAGACCTTGGTATAATCAAAGGCATAAGCCAGTCTAACTACATATTGCATAATTATTCCTCCTGTAATTTTTTAAAGAGTTAAAGCCAATATTTCAGATGAGATAAAAAGGAAAAAGGAAAAATAATAATAAACCAAAGACAATAATTATATTAAATACATGGACTTCATAAAATTCATAGCATGGTAAATATAAGATCCACTAGACTATCCTTCACTATCTAACTAGCCTAGAGCTTATTAAAGAATAGAAAATTAATAGGATTAATATAACTCCACATTGAAAGTCTAATAATATGTAGATCTATGAATTATAAAGATTTCTTTTTCCAATGAGAAGACAGTGAGAGTAGAAGTGCATGAGACAATTGAATCAATCTGGGTATGAGAAGGACAGGTGAGAGGATAATTGTATGTTTGTTCTCTTAAATTAAATCTAGAAGTCCAAATGAATGAAAAAGTACCAATCACTTTTAATTATTTAAAACACGAAGTATAGACAAACTTTAAACACAAAATAACTGGGTAGAGTGAAAGAAGGCACACGAATGAGGCAAATAAGGTAAAGTCACCACCCCCTAACTATGTATATGAACAATCTAGTTAAAATTTAAATGGACAACCCCACATTTTCCTAAAACAAATCCTATTAAACACAAAAACACTTATTTTGAATATATTAATAATTAAATACATATTAAATTAAACTTAACGTGTTAAACTTTTAAGTTTTAAAATACTACTTAAAACACAGCCTTCATTTAAACCAGGCTGATTGTACGCATTCAGCCTGATTTGCCAAGTAAGTTCTAATTCATCCAATTTAAGAGCGTCCGGGCCACCTCTTGGATTTTTGCTCACCTGATCTAAAATAATAAATTTAAAAAAATAAATTTAAAAGAATGGTCAGAAAATTGGTCTATATGTTTTGCTAAAGCGTTCTCAAGCTTGTGTTTCTTTATTGCATACAGGTGTTCATAAACACGTTCATGAAGCCTTCTTTCAGTTTTGCCAACATAGAAAGCTGGACAAAAGACTATTGATGTAAAAGATTTATATACGTGTATTCCCCATACCATTGCCATAGAATGGGTAGGTGAAATGTTAAAACATCTAGGCAGCCCCTTGGATGAAATCTCACTAGTTGTAGAATTGTTGGATTTAATTTTAGACAATAATTTCTTTGTTTTTGAAGGTGATTTCTTCCTACAGAAAGTGGGGGTAGCCATGGGTTCACCCTGTGGTGCCAGTGTAGCCAACATGGTAATGGCTTTTTGGGAATCTATGTATGTATTTAATAACAACGTTTTCAAGGATAACATAGTTTTTTATACTCGGTTCTTGGACAACATCTTTATTTTAGTTGATGGTGATATAGAATATAGTGAATCTTTGGTAAAATACCTGAATTCAACTACTTTGTTCTTAAAATTCACACATAACTTTGACGTTACCTCTATTGATTACTTAGATATCACACTTACTAAGGACACTGTCTTGGAGAGATTTATTTCTTCAATTCACAGAAAAAAGACATATTGCAATTCAATGTTACATTATTCAAGTTGTCATCCGTACCATCAGAAACGTGCTATTATAAAAGGTCAACTGGTACGTGCAGCATGTATTATTACATTGGATGGTGTGTTTGATAATGAATGTGAATTTATCAAAGAAATGTTCCTAACACGTGGTTATCCATTATCTATGATTAATGATATAATTAATGAAGTTATATCTAAGCGACAGTCTTTTTTCTATACACCATTGTTGAATAGCATTACAAATTATTCATCTATCTTAAATGGTTCCTTCAATACGTCTCTTGATGTATCTGTTGAGCAACACCCTAGTTCTGTTAAGTTCAATATGTCTTTTATAACTACTTATAATATAAATAGTAATTCCTGTTTTAAGATTTTGAGAAAAAATTGGGATATACTTAAAGGAGACAATAATGTCTACACAAGTGTAGGTGACCGTCCGTTAGTAATTTATAGAAAAGGAAAAAATCTTAAAACTTATTGTGAGAATATCAGAGTAAAACCTGTTAGAACTCCAGGCATGTATAAATGCCAAGCTTGTAATTATTGTGCTTATATATTGGAATCCAACAGAGTATTTGTTAATAATTTTTATTACAATTTAAAACTGAGAAATAATTGTAATTCTAAGATGGTGGTCTATCTTGCCAAGTGTCAGTTTTGTCCAGCTTTCTATGTTGGCAAAACTGAAAGAAGGCTTCGTGAACGTGTTTATGAACACCTGTATGCAATAAAGAAACACAAGCTTGAGAACGCTTTAGCAAAACATATAGACCAATTTTCTGACCATTCTTTTAAATTTATTATTTTAGATCAGGTGAGCAAAAATCCAAGAGGTGGTCCGGACGCTCTTAAATTGGATGAATTAGAACTTACTTGGCAAATCAGGCTGAATGCGTACAATCAGCCTGGTTTAAATGAAGGCTGTGTTTTAAGTAATATTTTAAAACTTAAAAGTTTAACACGTTAAGTTTAATTTAATATGTATTTAATTATTAATATATTCAAAATAAGTGTTTTTGTGTTTAATAGGATTTGTTTTAGGAAAATGTGGGGTTGCCCATTTAAATTTTAACTAGATTGTTCATATACATAGTTAGGGGGTGGTGACTTTACCTTATTTGCCTCATTCGTGTGCCTTCTTTCACTCTACCCAGTTATTTTGTGTTTAAACTTTTAATTATTTATCTGTATATTTGTATGTATATATGTGTACGTGTGTGTGTATACAGTATATCCACATTATATATATATATATATATATATATATATATATATATATATATATATATATATATATATATATATTTCCTTTTTTATTCTCCTCTGTCCTTCGATTGTGGTGGTGGTGCTGCGGTAGCATTGTCACCTCACAGTAAGACGTTGTCCTGTTTGATTCTCAGCTAGAGCGTTTTCTGTGTGGAGACATGCATGAATGGGTGTACCTTCGTTGAAGGTTGTGCATCAGGGCCGGCAACTCGGCATGTAAAAATCTACTGCCAATCATTAGCAGACCGGAGTTCCGCTGTGGTGACCCCTAACCGGGAAAAGCTGAAAGACACAACATTCTCCTCTGTCCTTCAATTCCTTCAATGTCCATCCTTCTCACTCTCTTTTATTCTTTCATTCATTATATTTTCCTTTATCTTTCCCATTTTTTGTCTTTTTCCACACTCTTCTATTTCCACACTCTTCTATTTATTTTCCATTTTTCTGTGACCCCTAAATTTTCCCTCTCTGATCCTTTACTTTAAATCAAGTAAATTCCTCCTAGCCACTACCACAATAAAGTACAGTGAATGAGAACAGATATCAGCATGTAACTCTTCCACTCTTCTCCTCCTCCTACCTTGAAACAATGTTATGGCTTAAAACATTCTCCGCAATTAGAGAAGCTAAATAGTTAGGTTAAAGAAAGGCAATCTCTGTCCTGTGCAGCATTCTAAGCCCAATTTGATAATAGTAACTCAAACCATCCACTGCCAAGCATAACTCTGTTCAATATGTCGCCAATGCAATACAACAGGAAAGGGAAGCACACCTGTCCTCCAAACAAGTAAAATCTTCCTTGTCACCAAAACCCAAAGCAAGCAAGCAGGAATGCAATCTATACCAAAGTAAACAATCACCTTTATGCCAAAAACCCAAGATTTACAAACAAAAACTTCCAGAAGCATGTTTAGGACTTTCCAAAATTATTTAGCAAAAGAACAAAGGGTGCCTGCATTGAGGATAAGAAAGTTTTTCAGCCTGCATTAACATATGTATAAAGGACTTTCTCAACTCCAGTTATCAAGCAACCACATCTCTTACTTCTAATGTGCATTGTATCAAATTGCGAGGGGACTCTCTAAGCAAGCTAAAAGAACAAAGGGTACCTGCATTGAGAATAAGAATGTTTTTTCAGCTTTCATTAACATTTCCTTAAATGTCTGAATCAGCCCCCAACTTTAAAGAAACCTACTGAGTAAAAGTGAATGGAATCTATGGAGAATATCTGTTATAACAATGCTAAGAAATAAGAAAGTAATTTTACTAACAGATGGAGTTATTCATAGTCTTTGTGTTTTTGCTCCAGGTTATATCTGTTTTTTTAATTTCTTCTTTGTATCAGACCAGGAGTTCTTCTCAGGAGATCTTTTTAAGGTGAGGAATATCCAGCTCATGTCTTCAGTAGCTGGTAAACAGCTACTGTTCTTTGTGTAGGAAGAAGCTTCTACTAAATTGTTAAAAATTCTGATACCATTTGACAGATATTTTTTATTTTAGTAGGGAAGATTTGAGATTTTATTCCATTTTGTGTGTGTTTTCAGAAGAGGGCAGCAATTTTTCCTCATTTCTAAGGTTTTAGCTGAATAATCACTATCACATGTTATATTGATCTGACCATGTTTTAAAGGAGCCTTTTCCCAGGATCAAGACTTTATCCATGAAAGAAAGGAATTTTATTACTATAGATCTTGGAGTAGTTGATAAAGTACAAACCATGGGTTTACCTATAGCTCTGTGTTCTCTTTTGAGGTCATCTCCTTCTGTTTTTTTTTTTCTGGTAAACTAAATATTCTTAAGTTGCATCTTCTTTCTTTGTTTTCTAGGTTGTCTATTTTGTTTAATAACCTGGTGTTTTGTTTTAATAAATATTCTGTTTTGAGTTTCTTCCTTCTTTAATCTTCCATACCTTTCATTTATAGCATTCTCAATGTCAGATATTTTAGTTTGCTGCTGTTGGAACATTTCTTTAAAAATGTCAGATTGCTTTTAAACAGTTCTGTTTTAATTTTTGTAAGTTCTCCTGAAAGTCATCCATTTTCAGAGACAACTCCTGAAGTGTTGTTGCCACCAGAGAAGAGTCAGAGTGGGAATTTATAGAGTTGCTCATTTTTTCTTCCTGCCAATAAGTCTCCAAAAGATTCTGACAGGAAAAAGTTGAATAAACTTTACAAAATTAGAAGGCAAGTAAGCTTACACTATTATAAAATAGTGTGTGAAGTAATTTTCCTTAGATGTAAATATTTTCTGTTTATTCTGATTTCACTGCAGAGCTGTAAAAAGTTGTTTTTTTCACTTGGCCATCCAGGCTTCACCTCCAATAGTTACATTTTTTCATAGAAAAATGCATTTTTGTAAATATTGCAATATGTAAAACATAACAAATATAGAATGTAAAAAATGTGAATATTACTTAGTATGTGACTGCTTTCTGTGGAAATGCAGTAAAACTGTAAGGAAGTAAAACAAAATTATGTTTTTAAATGATGCTCACATTTTCAGTACTTCCAACTAAAAATGAAGAAATACATTAGCTTATTTTGACCCTTGCTCTTTTGGCTGTAACCCCCAACCTGGAGGTTGAGACAGTGGAAACCGAAAAAGTTTCATCCTGAATTTAAACCAAGCACAAACTACAGAAGCAGCGATGGTAAAGGCAGAGAAAGACAGTCCCCAGGATTCATGAATCTTCCATGTAAGACTAAATAAGTCCTACACGGAAACTGCAGTTGAACGGTATGACGTCAGCGTGCCATGCATATTCCTGAGGGCACGCTGACTCCACTCCAAGTCTAACATGGACCGTGCAGGAAGGCAGGAGGTGTGTCAGACTGCTGAGCAGTCCAAAGGTCCATGCCCCTGCAAGTGTCTGAATTGTGAAATATCAACACACATGAGTGAGTCTGCTCAAATGTCTACATGCCCAACACTACATTCCCTCACATTGTAAACCCCCAGTACAGTTATAAAATGCAAAACTTCAAAACTTTTAATTTTTTTTTTTTATAATTCCCGATATAGCTGCCCGTATTTGCCCATGTTTGCGTGGGTGTGCCCATTGCTTAGCTGCAGTTAGCAATTTTGACATTGAAGAGCATAATAAGAAATGTTTATGCATATTAAGCCAAACAGCAATAGCGTAGTGGTCGAGCCTTCACACAAAGAGGAGGCATTCACGGTTCGAGTTCCACCATCCCCCTTTGTATTTTATGTTTTAAATTAGTATATGAAATAATTCCTGACATATATGAATAAAATTTTACTAAAAAGCATTGAAATGGCCTATGTATCAGTGAACAAAATGTATATATATAAAAATAACAAGTGTCTTGACATATAATTGCCCGTAGCTAAGCAGCGCTTTACCCAGAGCAATACAGTTGCCCGTAGTTAAGCAGCGCTTTACACAGCACAATGTAGTTGCCCATAGTTAAGCAGCGCTTTACCCAGCACAATGTAGTTGCCCGTAGTTAAGCAGCGCTTTACCCAGCACAATATAGTTGCCCGTAGTTAAGCAGCGCTTTACCCAGTGCAATATAGTTGCCCGTAGCTAAGCAGCACTTTACCCAGTGCAATATAGTTGCCCGTAGTTAAGCAGTGCTTTATGCAGTGCAATGTAGTTGCCTGTAGTTAAGCAGCACTTTACCCAGCGCAATATAGTTGCCCGTAGTTAAGCAGCGCTTTACACAGCGCAATATAGTTGCCCATAGCTAAGTAGCGTTTTACCCAGCACAATAGGTTTGCACAGAGCTGCGCACCGCACTAACCAGTGCACCGTAGGACAATGTAGAGTAATGTAGAGCAAAGTTACCTAAACACATCCACACCCCCTAGCCTGTCTGGACAGTAGTAAAATAAAAAGCAATGACAAGGTTCGAACCCAGGACACTGTGCACCATAATCAAAGTACTGAACCACTAAGCCATGACAGCTTAGGATAAACATCCACTGTTAACATGCATATACTTATAAACGGTAGATTAACCATTGCTAAGCAGGTCTGCAGTCAACCGAGAATTTTCAAAAATGGCCAGTCACAAAAAAGTGCGGGAAATGCGGCATATTTAAGCTCCATAGGCGGGAATACTTGCCATAACTGATTGTAGCTCCCATCTGCAGTTAGAATGGCTGGTGCTGGAGAGGGTACTTGCTTTCGAGCGCAATGCTGGGGCATCGAGGAGTCAAAATACATGGTTTGGTTCCTTGTCCACTATCATGAGTCAAGACTCCTGCAGGGCCAGTTCCAAGGGATGGAGTACAAAGCAGAGGCTTGGAACTGGTTAGCTCATGATCTCACCAGTGCCACAGGCGTCCCTTGGACTGGTGAACAGGTCCGTCACCACCATGCAGACCTGAAAAGATGGAAGCAGGACCTACTGAACCAATGGATCCAGGAGGCCTGTGACATGCAAGATGCCCCACTACTGAGTAGGTAGCCATGGAATGCAATATGTAAGACATGCTAATTTAGTCTATATAATGGATAGGTATGTCTCAATATCCCTTCATTTACTTCACAGCTGCAGGTGTCCGTGTTGCGAATCAGCAAGCCTATGCAGATAGGCTGCTAAGGCTGCGCCACCAGACAGGCTAGTAATTATTCTGCATGTATTGTTATATAAAATAGGTGACAGAGCCTGAAAAAAAGTATTGTTGCCCAATAATACAGCCATAAAATGCCCTGAATAATTCCTCTGCATGTACTGTTATATAAAATGAGTCAGAGAGCCAGAAAAGAGTGTAGTAACCCATTAATAAAGGTAAAATAAGTCTGGAATAATATCTCTGCATGTACTGTCATATAAAATAAGTGAGCGAGCCTGAAAAAGAGTGTTGTAACCTATTAATAAAGGTATAATATGTCTTGAATAAGTCTTCCGTATGCACTGTAATATCAAATAAAGGAGATAGCCTGTAGAAAAGTGTGTAATGTAATTAATAAAGGTATAATACTTGGAGTGTGTCTGTGTCACTTACTTTGAAATGTTGTTGTACCCTTGCATTATATAAATAGTACTGTTGTATTAAGTGCTGTCAACCCACAGTTGGGCAGTCCCATATAAAGTGGATGAAGGAAGTGCCAGTAGCTGTGAAGCATATATACAGTCCTCAACAGTCGGTTAATGGCTGACATGCATAGGTAAATCTGGCACATGAGTAGCTTGTTAATGTGTTCCCCAGAGATGTGAGTGTGCTACATGAAATGTAGGGTTCTGTAGAAATTTAACTGAAACTGTCACGTGAACACATCCCGATATGTAGATATATAAATATAAATAAAATATACAACTATGTAGCAGTAACATCTGCATCTTGGACAGTTAGTATGTCAGATATAGGTCAGGTATATAATGAACTAGCCAAACCCATTACACAACCTAATGCATGTTGCCTAGTGTAATAATACATGTAGGGGATATACACCTGCAGTCAATAGGAATGAAGTGTAGACTAAAAGTACTTATAAGATGTTAATGGAGGTTTCTTTTTATACCCTTCTGTATGTGCATAAACAATGCAATTCCACACCTCAATGGGTATGTCTAATCTCAAAACATTTGTTGGGACATATGTCCTATTGTTCTATAAATATCTGCATTTACTTTGATGCATGTGCCCTGTTCAAACACCACAATCTTGGTGGCCTGTTGCCACCAATCATCCCTGCATGCTGTTGTAATGTCCACTGTCGTTCAATATATGCATGTGTTATGCTTGATGTTCAACTGCTGGAACCCTGGTGTGTTGGGTTAATGGGAATATTACTGCATGCTGTTACAACTAATTTGGAATGCTGTTGTCTATGTTGTAATTAAACACACCTAATCACAGAACATATGGGAAGGCTGGTCCCAGTTGTCCCACCTGTCCCTCCTCAGCTGGCAATTGCACTTGGCACCAGCAGGTCCAGTGCCCAGCCCAGGCTCCCCTCCTCTGTTAGTCCTGTGCCACCTTCGGGTGGAAGCACTGCAGGGGATGGGGCTCATCCCCCCATGCAAGCGTGGGTGGAGAAGGGCCACCTGTCACCCTCCGAAGGGTCCAGGCTGTGGTGCGTAGTGAAATCCAGTGTTCAGTCACTGATCACCTATGCCAGCTCAAGGCGAGAGTGGCGCAACTCATGGGTGAGCCTTCCCTCCTACGCATCCCCAGCACAGCCACCCTCGGGGCTGTGAAGGCGCGGTGGTGACTGCCCATGGGTGGGGATCTCAGTTCCTCAGTTACCATCTGTGGGCTCATGGACTTGCGATTTCCAAACATCCATCCCTGTCAATTGTGTTCACCCACCCCATGTGTCATACTCCACCCCTGTATGTGTCTTGTTTGTATTGTCTGTTTACCTCCCCAACCTACCTCCCCAAATATACCTACTTCCTCTACCTCACATTCCACTCTCACCTGAAAAAAAAAGGGCAATCTGATCCCACAAAAAATTACACCTCATGCATAGCTACCCATTTTGCAGACATGTCCGCTGGACATGTAAACTGATAATTATAATTGGCAGTACAACATACTTTGTTGTCCTCACCCCTCTCTCAGGGGTGGAAGGTTTCAAATTTCACTCCAAATATCTAACATATACACAGCTGTTGCTGGTAAAGAAATGGACAGCTATGGACCTTCCCTACACCCATCCTGCACATCCCAAGCTGGTTTCCCTACTGTCTTTCCCTCTTTGTGCCCCCTTTTTCACCACTTTCCTATCTCCCCATTTTCTTTTCATTCAAAGAAATTAGCATGGCGGTTAGCGGGATTAAGCACTTTTAAGCAGTAGTTAGCAGGTTTGAGCGAGTGTGCGCATGTGTGTGCTTAGCTAAGCATCACTAAGCGTCACGCAAACTCGCGCAAACCTGCTTACAACTGCTTAAAAGTGCCTTAGTCACTCTGTATGACAGGGCCCTTGTTCTGCTCAGCAGCAAAATAAAACACCTCTGTCAGTCGCAAACCCCAGACCTTGGACACACTAGACTGCATGAAATACCACTAAGCCACAGCAGATATGCAATAACTTGGTGCTGAAATAAATATATCATGCAATACAGTGAGTGAATGTAAAGGTAAAATAGGAAGGCCATAACACAAAGCTTGTTCTGTGGATCTTTACCAGCAATTGTTGTGGAATTGCATTACATGACTGTGATAAGAGAAGCAGCCATTCTAGCAGCAAATAATGTTATAGAGGCATTTTGCAACCCCCATACAGTATCATAGCAGGACAAACACTGACATATCTGATTGGGGCAGAGGCCATACTTCCTAACTGTGACTACTTTTCAGGGATGTCCCTGATTGTGAAACATATTTTAGCTGTGTCCCTCTGAATCCCTTGGAAAAGTACTGACGTTAGTCAGAAAGGTGGGGTATTACACAATGAATAATGACAATAATAACAGTAGACACAGCTTGTACTTCATAAAAGGTGTACTAATCCATATGCACTGCTTCACTCAAGTCTACACTTACTGTCTCTATTATTTGGAAGGTGTACCTCACTTTTAACTACCTATTCCTGACTCCATGCAAATATGTATCTGAGTGTTTCATAGGCCTGGCAGAGGCATAAACACACAGGCATATCAGCTTTTCTGCTGTTACGCACTCTGCAAATAGCTTTGGGAGGACTTCCACAAGCATACCCTTATGTAGGAGTACAACACAGAAATACCAAAGAATGTAGCCATGTACTGGTAGCAACTGACAGTAACAATGCCATTGTACCAGTGCTGAAAGCACCTGTGGGTTGCACAGACAAAGAATAACAGGCTAACATCTGGCTACCATCTGGATAGGTTCACAGTTGGGAACTATGCAGACAGACCACCTGCCTTGATAAACTAACAGGTACACACCAATCCTTTAAGTCCAGTAAGATAACATTCAGACAATAATACATAATGCTCTCTGCATGTCTGCACCCCCCCCCCCCAAATTTTAAATATACGTGTGTGTTTAGGGTCTACCAAGGATGTAGGTAGGCATACTCAGTACTGGAATTGTCCAGTTTTCTTGAGAATCCTGTGCTAATGTCAACAATAAAAATAACCAAACCCTGCAGAAGTGAGTACACTAATATGCACAGTATAACAGTTCACAAACAGTTCATGTGCCAAAAGAATACTTCTCAATAACTAATTTTGTATGTCAGTTAATTATATAAGTAGAAAAGAAACTACATACTCACATATATCTTGTGTAAGCATTTGTAGGGGTGAGTTAAACTCTACACTGATAGCTCTGTACTGGAAGTGGCAACAGTCAGGTCTGAGCACAACATGTACATCACTGTCTACACCTCTAGCTTCAGATATAAGAAGTATACCAACCTTCTGACTTACACAACAGTGTCCACAGCAAACAAGCATGGGCCCCACTCTGGAAATCTGAAAGGGCTATGCCTACATACCTAAGCAATTTATAGCATTGAGTTGCTATGATAGTGAGTACTGCAATTACCACACAGCAAGCTGTATGCATTTACCAAATGCTGGGCACCAATTGGTACAGAGGGCATCACATGCACATGCCCAGATAACTATAAAAGCAGATTGTACTTACTATCCCCACATGCAATCATTACATTACACATGTCAGCAACTACTGACAAACTCTATTACTGAATACAGAAGCCTTACTTCAGTAAATATTATATTTACTTCTTGAAAAACTAAATATATTAATTAAGAAAAAAAAACTTGATTAATTATAACCAATAACAACTAATAAGTAAAAAACTTTACTTAACTGTTGCCATAACTGATTGTAGCTCCCATCTGCAGTTAGAATGGCTGGTGCTGGAGAGGGTACTTGCTTTCGAGCGCAATGCTGGGGCATCGAGGAGTCAAAATACATGGTTTGGTTCCTTGTCCACTATCATGAGTCAAGACTCCTGCAGGGCCAGTTCCAAGGGATGGAGTACAAAGCAGAGGCTTGGAACTGGTTAGCTCATGATCTCACCAGTGCCACAGGCGTCCCTTGGACTGGTGAACAGGTCCGTCACCACCATGCAGACCTGAAAAGATGGAAGCAGGACCTACTGAACCAATGGATCCAGGAGGCCTGTGACATGCAAGATGCCCCACTACTGAGTAGGTAGCCATGGAATGCAATATGTAAGACATGCTAATTTAGTCTATATAATGGATAGGTATGTCTCAATATCCCTTCATTTACTTCACAGCTGCAGGTGTCCGTGTTGCGAATCAGCAAGCCTATGCAGATAGGCTGCTAAGGCTGCACCACCAGACAGGCTAGTAATTATTCTGCATGTATTATTATATAAAATAGGTGACAGAGCCTGAAAAAAAGTATTGTTGCCCAATAATACAGCCATAAAATGCCCTGAATAATTCCTCTGCATGTACTGTTATATAAAATGAGTCAGAGAGCCAGAAAAGAGTGTAGTAACCCATTAATAAAGGTAAAATAAGTCTGGAATAATATCTCTGCATGTACTGTCATATAAAATAAGTGAGCGAGCCTGAAAAAGAGTGTTGTAACCTATTAATAAAGGTATAATATGTCTTGAATAAGTCTTCCGTATGCACTGTAATATCAAATAAAGGAGATAGCCTGTAGAAAAGTGTGTAATGTAATTAATAAAGGTATAATACTTGGAGTGTGTCTGTGTCACTTACTTTGAAATGTTGTTGTACCCTTGCATTATATAAATAGTACTGTTGTATTAAGTGCTGTCAACCCACAGTTGGGCAGTCCCATATAAAGTGGATGAAGGAAGTGCCAGTAGCTGTGAAGCATATATACAGTCCTCAACAGTCGGTTAATGGCTGACATGCATAGGTAAATCTGGCACATGAGTAGCTTGTTAATGTGTTCCCCAGAGATGTGAGTGTGCTACATGAAATGTAGGGTTCTGTAGAAATTTAACTGAAACTGTCACGTGAACACATCCCGATATGTAGATATATAAATATAAATAAAATATACAACTATGTAGCAGTAACATCTGCATCTTGGACAGTTAGTATGTCAGATATAGGTCAGGTATATAATGAACTAGCCAAACCCATTACACAACCTAATGCATGTTGCCTAGTGTAATAATACATGTAGGGGATATACACCTGCAGTCAATAGGAATGAAGTGTAGACTAAAAGTACTTATAAGATGTTAATGGAGGTTTCTTTTTATACCCTTCTGTATGTGCATAAACAATGCAATTCCACACCTCAATGGGTATGTCTAATCTCAAAACATTTGTTGGGACATATGTCCTATTGTTCTATAAATATCTGCATTTACTTTGATGCATGTGCCCTGTTCAAACACCACAATCTTGGTGGCCTGTTGCCACCAATCATCCCTGCATGCTGTTGTAATGTCCACTGTCGTTCAATATATGCATGTGTTATGCTTGATGTTCAACTGCTGGAACCCTGGTGTGTTGGGTTAATGGGAATATTACTGCATGCTGTTACAACTAATTTGGAATGCTGTTGTCTATGTTGTAATTAAACACACCTAATCACAGAACGTATGGGAAGGCTGGTCCCAGTTGTCCCACCTGTCCCTCCTCAGCTGGCAATTGCACTCGGCACCAGCAGGTCCAGTGCCCAGCCCAGGCTCCCCTCCTCTGTTAGTTCTGTGCCACCTTCGGGTGGAAGCACTGCAGGGGATGGGGCTCATCCCCCCATGCAAGCGTGGGTGGAGAAGGGCCACCTGTCACCCTCCGAAGGGTCCAGGCTGTGGTGCGTAGTGAAATCCAGTGTTCAGTCACTGATCACCTATGCCAGCTCAAGGCGAGAGTGGCGCAACTCATGGGTGAGCCTTCCCTCCTACGCATCCCCAGCACAGCCACCCTCGGGGCTGTGAAGGCGCGGTGGTGACTGCCCATGGGTGGGGATCTCAGTTCCTCAGTTACCATCTGTGGGCTCATGGACTTGCGATTTCCAAACATCCATCCCTGTCAATTGTGTTCACCCACCCCATGTGTCATACTCCACCCCTGTATGTGTCTTGTTTGTATTGTCTGTTTACCTCCCCAACCTACCTCCCCAAATATACCTACTTCCTCTACCTCACATTCCACTCTCACCTGAAAAAAAAAAGGGCAATCTGATCCCACAAAAAATTACACCTCATGCATAGCTACCCATTTTGCAGACATGTCCGCTGGACATGTAAACTGATAATTATAATTGGCAGTACAACATACTTTGTTGTCCTCACCCCTCTCTCAGGGGTGGAAGGTTTCAAATTTCACTCCAAATATCTAACATATACACAGCTGTTGCTGGTAAAGAAATGGACAGCTATGGACCTTCCCTACACCCATCCTGCACATCCCAAGCTGGTTTCCCTACTGTCTTTCCCTCTTTGTGCCCCCTTTTTCACCACTTTCCTATCTCCCCATTTTCTTTTCATTCAAAGAAATTAGCATGGCGGTTAGCGGGATTAAGCACTTTTAAGCAGTAGTTAGCAGGTTTGAGCGAGTGTGCATGTGTGCTTAGCTAAGCATCACTAAGCGTCCACGCAAACTCGCAAACCTGCTTACAACTGCTTAAAAGTGCCTTAATCACTCTGTATGACAGGGCCCTTGTTCTGCTCAGCAGCAAAATAAAACACCTCTGTCAGTCGCAAACCCCAGACCTTGGACACACTAGACTGCATGAAATACCACTAAGCCACAGCAGATATGCAATAACTTGGTGCTGAAATAAATATATCATGCAATACAATGAGTGAATGTAAAGGTAAAATAGGAAGGCCATAACACAAAGCTTGTTCTGTGGATCTTTACCAGCAATTGTTGTGGAATTGCATTACATGACTGTGATAAGAGAAGCAGCCATTCTAGCAGCAAATAATGTTATAGAGGCATTTTGCAACCCCCATACAGTATCATAGCAGGACAAACACTGACATATCTGATTAGGGCAGAGGCCATACTTCCTAACTGTGACTACTTTTCAGGGATGTCCCTGATTGTGAAACATATTTTAGCTGTGTCCCTCTGAATCCCTTGGAAAAGTACTGACGTTAGTCAGAAAGGTGGGGTATTACACAATGAATAATGACAATAATAACAGTAGACACAGCTTGTACTTCATAAAAGGTGTACTAATCCATATGCACTGCTTCACTCAAGTCTACACTTACTGTCTCTATTATTTGGAAGGTGTACCTCACTTTTAACTACCTATTCCTGACTCCATGCAAATATGTATCTGAGTGTTTCATAGGCCTGGCAGAGGCATAAACACACAGGCATATCAGCTTTTCTGCTGTTACGCACTCTGCAAATAGCTTTGGGAGGACTTCCACAAGCATACCCTTATGTAGGAGTACAACACAGAAATACCAAAGAATGTAGCCATGTACTGGTAGCAACTGACAGTAACAATGCCATTGTACCAGTGCTGAAAGCACCTGTGGGTTGCACAGACAAAGAATAACAGGCTAACATCTGGCTACCATCTGGATAGGTTCACAGTTGGGAACTATGCAGACAGACCACCTGCCTTGATAAACTAACAGGTACACACCAATCCTTTAAGTCCAGTAAGATAACATTCAGACAATAATACATAATGCTCTCTGCATGTCTGCACCCCCCCCCAAATTTTAAATATACGTGTGTGTTTAGGGTCTACCAAGGATGTAGGTAGGCATACTCAGTACTGGAATTGTCCAGTTTTCTTGAGAATCCTGTGCTAATGTCAACAATAAAAAACACAAACCCTGCAGAAGTGAGTACATTAATATGCACAGTATAACAGTTCACAAACAGTTCATGTGCCAAAAGAATACTTCTCAATAACTAATTTTGTATGTCAGTTAATTATATAAGTAGAAAAGAAACTACATACTCACATATATCTTGTGTAAGCATTTGTAGGGGTGAGTTAAACTCTACACTGATAGCTCTGTACTGGAAGTGGCAACAGTCAGGTCTGAGCACAACATGTACATCACTGTCTACACCTCTAGCTTCAGATATAAGAAGTATACCAACCTTCTGACTTAAACAACAGTGTCCACAGCAAACAAGCATGGGACCCACTCTGGAAATCTGAAAGGGCTAAGCCTACATAACTTAGCAATTTATAGCATTGGGTTGCTATGACAGTGAGTACTGCAATTACCACACAGCAGGCTGTATGCATTTACCAAATGCTGGGCACCAATTGGTGCAGAGGGCATCACATGCACATGTGCAGATACCTATAAAAGCAGACTGTACTTGCTATCCCCTCATGCAATCATTATATTGCATGTGTTATAGCATCTGTAAACATGGAGAGGAGTAAAAAAAAAGTATTACTTAATAAAACAAAAATTTAATTAAGTAAAACAAATTTACTGAATTACTAACCAAAAATATTAATTAAGTAAAAAAAAAACTTAATTAATAACCAGATAAATTTAAGTAAAAGCAAACATTACTTAATTAATACCAAAAAAAATTGTCAAAACATACACAGACGGAGTTTAAAGTGACAAACAGGTATGTAACAGATATGTGGTTACCGGCAAGTAGTAGATGTTTATGAAGAGTACTGTACATACTTTGAAACATGCATATGTGGCAGCAGTAGGTATGTATGTACTGATGTCATGCATAACTACTGCCATGGACACATTCGTGTGTAGCTGTGTGCAGTGGGACATAACTGTGACATATGTAGCTCAGCATTAAATGTCAAACATCTGATCATGTTATCTATGTTCTGTACAGTACTGTGTATAATGGGTGTTTGGGGGAGTAGTGCAAACAGGTATATAAACCTGGATGTGACAGAGTAACACATGCATGATAATCATATAATGTGTAGCTTAGCATTGGCAACTGCTGTACCAGGCTAGAATAGTAATGTAGCATTAGCAGCTATAAATACTCCCTGTAATATTATTGTTATGCACACATGTGACAACTGTTCATGTTGTACCAAGGCCCAACAGGTCATCCGTGAGGTCTATGGACTTACAACAGTGTGGAACTTGTGTGTGTATGGCACACACCTATGGAGAGATATTTATGTGTCAGATATATTAGCATCTTAACATGTGCATAGAGCAAGGGACATACTGCAACTGTTTGTGAAGGGTGGACATATATATGTTGGTGAAGGTTGTTATGTGCATATTTTTATGTAGGTTGTAGTGTGTGGCAAACAAGACAGCATACAGTGCTGGTATATGACATGTGGTGTTTAAACGCTGTGGGTATGATTTGTTAGGTTTTTAGTCTTCCAGACAGGAAGTCCTACTAAAGATACATGGGCTGAGAATACCTTCAGTGCATTATGCACAAGACTGTGCAATATTATTACATAACTGTATCCCTCTCAACCTTTGCATAATTGATATTCCCACCATGAAAGGTGGACTCTATATGTGCTGGACTCTATATGTGCCTATATATAAATCTATATGTACACCAATGGATGTTTATATGTATGCTCAAGCTCAATGTTGTATCTGTATCGCCATCCCATTTGTTAAAGACACTGTACCCATGAACTACCACATAGGTGGTAGTCTACTCAACACCAAAAGTGTGATAAGAGACAACGGGACACAGGTAGACAGTAGTGTCCCTTTTGATAATCACAGTGCCACACTAGTCATGTAAACTGTGTACGGTCCACATGTCATCAGAAAAGGTGTGTCATCCATGGAAAAAGAGGTCAGTGTTCCACTCTACTCATCAGTCATAAAGCCCATCATAGAGTACAATGGCCCTTTTGGTATGTACCTCAGAAGACATCTACAGCAACTGTAGATGCCAGGCACATACCTCACAAAGAGTATTACCAGACTCAAACAGATGCCCTATGTAGACTGTCTTACAAAACCACAGCTACTCTGTGTCACATACCACCTACCCAGAGGCAACCTCTGCCTAACATACAAAGCTATGCCAAACCCACAGGTGTTGGACATGCTCCATGTAAACAGATCAAACTCCCTACAAGCTACACACTGTACTGATCTAAACCTTGTAACGTCAAAAAGCAGAACATGCTGGAGTGGTACATTCTCATCTCAGACACATACCATACTCTGGAACTAACTATCTATCAATAGCAAAGAAAGGTCCTCATTAGCAGTCATCATGAATAATCATGATGAATGGATGTGAGATAGGAAATACAACCCGGGAATCACCTCTGTGGCTCTGCATGACAGGTGCACATGAACTTAAATTACATGGGTGTTGAAGGGCAGGGTACCATATGGCTAGGCTTCTATAGGCCCTATGGCTAATAGCCTATTAGCTACCTAGGACCCGATACACACACGCATGTACTTGTTGCATTAATTGCTATGTGAGGTTGACTGAGTGTGATGGTGAATGTGTAGGTGAATGTGTCAACGTTGTGTATATGCATGATAGCCTAGTGGGAAACTGTTTATATGATGATATGTAGTGTTCTAGCTCTGATCCCCGCAAAAAATATGTATGCTATTGCTAGGCAGGAAAAGCAGTATGGCATACGGTGTGACATAGTCCCATGGTGTTGACTGGAGTGTGCCATTGTAGGCTAAAGCAGTACATGTATGCTTATTGATTGTTAACACTAGTGAATACAAATCCTGTATGAACTGTAGTACTGCCTGAAGCTGTAGGTCTAAACAGCACAGTATGGTGTATATCCACATTGCTTGGAAACACTGTTTTGTTTGTACCTGTAGTCTTCACACATTACATACCTCAGGCATAAGGTTTTGTAAGTGCTGACACACAGTACTGTATGGTACACAGGTAAAGCTCATTTGGGTTGCCATACCTTTGTGTCTTGTAGGTATGTCTGATGTGTGTGTGGGTATGCCTGTAACATGGCCTCGGTCGTATGTGTGTTACAGGATATAAGTGCATATCTAGCAACATGTATAGTGTAGTACAGCAGTATGCCACCTATATTGATGAATGTGCACATATGTTACTTAGGGGTTTGCTATCAACAAGTAGTGTGGTGTACTGGTAGTACTGTAACTGTACTTTACAATCATTTCAATCGATGACATATTTCTGTATGCATTAGCTTCATATATACCTCCTGTGGATAGGTGGTGCATTGTGTCACATACAGTGTGCCATGTACTGTTGTATAGTCTTACATACTGGTTTCACTCTGTTGCTGTGCAGAACATGGTTTAAAATATAGAACGTGCCAGGCACTGTCAGCCAGTTAAGGGCTGAGCACTGATATGTGGTATTAAAAGTGTGTATCTACTGACAGCCAATAGGTTGCTATATATGGCATTTCATTGTTATCTGTACTTTGGACTAAGTGTGCCACATGAATTGCTCACAATTATTGTTTTATTGTCTTCCAGGGACATGTCTCACCATCGCAACCCTGCGTATTCCCCTGAGAAGGAGGAAATCATAATATCCACCGTAGTACAACATCACACCCTGATGTTCTACAGAACCAGCCAGGACCAGCATGAGCACACTGCACTGTGGCAAGATGTTGTCCATTGGGTTAATGATGTAGGCATGCATAACCGGACTTATGAGCAGGTACGCCATCACTGCAATGATTTAATTAGACATGTCCAGCAGCATGCCTCCAATGTCCGCAGACAACAGCTTGCCACAAGTGGTGGTGCAGCATTACATCCGCCCCTCACAAGAGTGGAAGAGCTGCTCCTCACCGTGGTGGCTCCTGGCCAACCACTACAACAGACATGTGTCATCATGGAGGCTGGAGTCACCCAGCAAGTTGACTCGGAGCTTGCAGGTAACATGGCATATCTGTAGACTATTGTTAGCTTGATTGTTAGAACATGCATATGTCAGATGTGTACTGTGTATTTAGAAGATGTGGAGCCTGGTGTTGTGCAATACTGATAATTTGGAACATAATCTGTAAGCCTGTGACTGTCAACCATTGTACTACTGAAAATTGTAAACTCACAGCAGCAATGCCATAGTTGTTGACACTGACAAACTGTAACATCTAAAAGTAACTTCATGCGCAAGGGCGAATGCATGGCTCAAAACATATTATCAAGAAAAGCAGAACCATAGCGCCAGCATACAGTTACCTGAAAAACTTTAATTAATAATAAGACATAAAAGACAACAAATAATCAGACCGGTTTCGGACGGATATTATCACAGCCTTCCTCAGTGTTAAACAAATGAATCAATTGTTGTCATTTAAATATACCCATCTCAAAGCTCATTGGATATCCCTAAAATTGTTCATTGAGACCAGGAGGGAATAATCCCCCTAGTTTTACAATCCACTTTTTTTCTTTGGCATTCAAAATTGAATGCCAGCCAGTTTTATTGGAACGATTACCTTTGATAATATCAATGATCATAAATGAGAATCTAGCAGTTTTGTGTACCAAGTGGTGTTTATAAAGTGCACCATTGTTGGCCTTTTTATTTTTAATATTACTAATGTGTTCTGATATTCTTAATCTAATAGAACGAGAAGTTTGTCCAATATAAAATGAGCCACAATTACATGTGGCCAAGTATGTAAGCCAATCACTACTACAGTTAGCAAAGAAATTTAAGTCATAAACCACTGCACAATTTCTGCTAGAAAACTGCTTGGATTTGTGGACATACTCACAATTAGTACAATGTCCGCAAGGGAAGCAATCCATCAAAGGTTCCCCAGTCAATGTGGTTTGTAAATAATGGGACTGATTGTTTGCATGACTATGTTTATAATGACTGAAACAAGAACTTAAATTTTTTCCTTTTCAAAATGAAAATAGACATTTATCTGGTATAATACTAGCCACATCATTGTCACATTGCAAAATATTCTAATGTTTATGTACACTTTGAATAAGACTGTCTGAATTTCTGGCATAGGTGGTGACGAACCTAATGGGGTGTGGTACAGTATTGGTATGATCTTTATAAGTCAATAGCTCCTCTCTATCAAGTGTATTGGCATGCCTGCTGGCACTCACCACATGTCCCATGCTGTAGCCCCTTGATCTAAATTTATTAGTCAAATCCATCCTCTGTTGCTGAAATGAAGTGTCCAGAGAGCAAATCCGCTTGATTCTAATAAATTGTGATTTTGGAATGTTGCGTGCAATGTGTGGCGGATGAAAACTAGACGCATGAAGGAAGGTATTGTACTGGGGGTACTTTCTGAATACTTCTGTACTTAATGTATGATCCCGTAATCTATTTACTAATACATCCAAAAAAGTAATAGTATTCAGATCATGATGTACCGTGAACTGTAAACCCCATGGGTTATTGTTCAAATAAGATATAAAATCCATTAGTTGTTGTATATCCCCCTTCCATACCATCCAACAGTCATCCAAGTAACGTCTCCAGATATCAATGTATTCCAAATAAATGTTATTTAGGCAATCATAAATAACGTATTTCTCAACATAGGCCATAAATAAATCCGCATAAATCGGGGCAAATGAAGCTCCCATCGCTGTGCCTTTTGTTGGCCAATAGCAGATATCTTGGTAAAAGAAGACGTTACTTTGGAGAACATATTCAGCTAAACCTACCAAAAAACCATTAAAGTCTGGTCGATATAAATCGGCCACATCAAGCCAATAAGCCAATGCCTCCAGACCCCCTTCATGTGGAATGTTGGTATATAAGGCACTTACATCAAGGGTACACATGAGCCAACCAGGTTCCAGCTGAGTATCAGAAATAATTGGTAAAAAATTGGTGGCATCTTGCAATCATGATCGAACCAAACTCAACAATGGCTTCAGATGTTTAGTAAGGTATAGAGACAATGGTTCGGTGATGTACCCTTTACCTGATACAATAGGTCTGCCAGGTGGATTAATCGGGTCTTTATGAATTTTAGGTAAAAAATAAATGTACTGAGCCATCATATCCTGAGTTAAAAGTTGTTGCATGGTATCTTTAGTAATAATAGCTTCATTGTTGGCCCAGCCCAAAAATTCCTCAATCTGTTTTTTGAAACAAAAAGTCGGATTGACGGGCATTACAGAGTAATATCTCTGATCCAAAAGTTGTCTCATTGTCATAGTCACACCAGTTCATTACCACTACAGCCCCACCTTTATCAGCCGAGATGATAACTAAATCTCTATTGTTCTGTAGCTCCAGAATAGCTTGTTTTTCTGCCAAAGTAATGTTATTTGGTTTACAACGTATATCAGAGCTAGAAAAATGAAGATCTTTGAGAATGCTATTCTGGAACTGATGTACCAAAGGATGCATCGGGGGACAAAACTAGATTTATGATATACAAATTTGTCATTATTGTAATTACTATCTGTATCACCAAAGTATAGTTTGAGATTCAAATTTCTACAAAACGATATGACATCTTGGGACAATCTATTTTCAGGAACCATAAAACCGGGTATAAAAGTGAGACCTTTATTTAGAAGTGACAATTGAATAGGTGACAGACCAAAACCAGACAAATTTAAAACATTTGTGTTAACATTCACATTCAGTTCTTCATTGCCATTTTCAATAAACTTTGTATATCGCTGGTGCTTCTTGTGTTTGTGCCCCCCACGTTGATATCTAGGCCTAAAGGGATTGGTCCTGGTGTCCTTTTGAGGGACGGTGAGCCTGATACTGCCTGTAATTCATTATCAGTATAAGATGAAAGCTCATCTGTTGATGAACCAGTATCTGTACTACGTTTCCTAAGTATGGATCGAGGTCTCTTTCTCTTGGGAGTTCTAGTAGACTGAGATGTAAATCTAACATGTTTGTTGGAATTGGAAAATGGATTTGCCTCTAGGTAGTCTGCTTGATCTCTTTGAAATGTTTTGATTTTCCTGAACCTTAATTGTTCTTCTAACTTATTAAGATCAGTGGCAACCTTGTTCAAATGCATATTGAAAAAAGGTTGAGCTTCAAATTGCTTCACTTCATCAACAAGCTTAGTGACTGCACTTATTTCCCTGTCAATTACCCGATCATGAAATTTGGATAAAGCTTCCACAAAAGCCATAGTGGCTTGTTGTTGTATACCTGACCACTGGCTGTTGAGTTCTGCATTGGCTTCCCCAACATGGGGTTGTATGCATATTCTTAAACCTCTTGGTGTTATACCTTTAGCAATATATGCCTTGAACAATTTTGAATGCCAAACATTAGATCTGAGAGGTCTCAAATGTTTGTGTAATTGTTCAAAGGCAATGGCACAGCTAGATTCAGGTCCCAATTGGTCAATTGTACTAGTATTGTTCTGAGTTGAAGAACCCAACCCAAATGCTCCAAGGTCCTCTCTATCCGCTGATAAGCCAGTAACCAAACTGGAAAGATCCATAATAGCAAATAAATAGAATTAGTATTAACAAGATAAAGGGAAAATGTATAGTTTATACAACTGCTGACAATAATAGCCAATTATAAGATTGCTATGTCAGCAAAACCAATCTGAAGGTAAAGGTAATATAAGGACAGTAGCAGCTCAAAAAACAAATTCTTAAGATACGTTCACGGCTGCATCCACTATAAAAAAGGCTGGAATTGCACACTATTGGGACAACTATGCCATGGATAAATATTGCCAAAAAGTAATCAAAAATCAAAAGGAACAGTATAATGCTGGATCAGAAGTCAACAGCCAAAGTGTTGGTCAAGTATAAAGCCAAAAATTGTGGCCTTGGATAATAAGTGCAGTCAAAAAACTGAATGATGAGATATAAATATAAAATGTGTAATACTGATGTACACCCAATGAATGGGTAAAGATAAAATTCTCATGAAATAAATGATGTGCTCAACAAACTATACTGAACTCGCCCCAGGGACAGCTTATGGACGTAGAAACCCCTGTGGTGCTAACCAAAACCGGATGACTGTAGAATCATATACCATCCTATTGTTGTCCAAATTCGCAGGAACACAGCTGTATTTGTAGTGTCTTGCAGAAACAGTTCCCTTCAGTCCAAAAAAATTAATAAAACATAGAAATACCAAATTGGTTAAGCAAATCACCACACAAAATCCGGTAGAATCATCCGACTCCTAAAGTCTAACACATGTGAAGATACAAGAAAAAGTAACAACAGTTCCTTGTTTGAACTCGTCACGCTGTGAGAACCAAAATGGTCGATGTAGTCTCTTCAAGATGAATTACAACAATGTCCCTCTTGTGGAATGAAACCGAATGACTGTGGAACCATATACGATCCTGTTGTTATAGGATATCTTGAACCATACCAAACAGTCCAACAGGAAATCCAATGTCTTGAGCAGGTCTCAAATAATAGAAAAACAAAAAAAATTTTAAAGACTGCAGGAAAATTCTGACAGTCAGTATCAGGATCACCGGCCCCCAGCAGGATGTGGATGAGAGTGTAACATCTAAAAGTAACTTCCTGCACGAGGGCAAATGCATGGCTCAAAACATATTATCACGAAAAGCAGAACCATAGAGCCAGCATACAGTTACCTGAAAAACTTTAATTAATAATAAGACATAAAAGACAACAAATAATCAGACCGGTTTCGGACGGATATTATCACAGCCTGTGGTGACACAGATAGTAATTACAACAATGACAAATTTGTATATCATAAATCTAGTTTTGTTCCCCCGATGCATCCTTTGGTACATCAGTTCCAGAATAGCATTCTCAAAGATCTTCATTTTTCCAGCTCTGATATACGTTGTAAACCAAATAACATTACTTTGGCAGAAAAACAAGCTATTCTGGAGCTACAGAACAATAGAGATTTAGTTATCATCTCGGCTGATAAAGGTGGGGCTGTAGTGGTAATGCATTGGTGTGACTATGACAATGAGGCAAAGAGACAACTTTCGGATCAGAGATATTACTCTGTAATGCCCATCAATCTGACTTTTGTTTCAAAAAACAGATTGAGGAATTTTTGGGTTGGGCCAACAATGAAGCTATTATTACTAAAGATACCATGCAACAACTTATAACTCAGGATATGATGGCTCAATACATTTATTTTTTACCTAAAATTCATAAGGACCCGATTAATCCACCTGGCAGACCTATTGTATCAGGTAAAGGGTACATCACTGAACCATTGTCTCTATACCTTGCTAAACATCTGAAGCCATTGTTGAGTTTGGTTCAATCATGATTGCAAGATACCAATTTTTTACAAATTATTTCTGATACTCAGCTGGAACTTGGTTGGCTTATGTGTACCCTTGATGTAAGTGCCTGATATACCAACATTCCACATGAAGGGGGTCTGGAGGCATTGGCTTATTGGCTTGATGTGGCCGATTTATATCGACCAGACTTTAATGGTTTTTTGGTAGGTTTAGCTGAATATGTTCTCCAAAGTAACGTCTTCTTTTACCAAGATATCTGCTATTGGCAAACAAAAGGCACAGCGATGGGAGCTTCATTTGCCACGATTTATGCAGATTTATTTATGGTCTATGTTGAGAAATACGTTATGTATGATTGCCGAAATAACATTTATTTGGAATACATTGATATCTGGAGACGTTACTTGGATGACTGTTGGATGGTATGGAAGGGGAATATACAACAACTAATGGATTTTATATCTTATTTGAACAATAACCCATGGGGTTTACAGTTCACGGTACATCATGATCTGAATACTATTACTTTTTTGGATGTATTAGTAAATAGATTACGGGATCATACATTAAGTAACAAAGTATTCAGAAAGTACCCCCAGTGCAATACCGTCCTTCATGCATCTAGTTTTCATCCACCACACATTGCACGCAACATTCCAAAATCACAATTTATTAGAATCAAGCGGATTTGCTCTCTGGACACTTCATTTCAGCAACAGAGGATGGATTTGACTGATAGATTTAGATCAAGGGGCTACAGCATGGGACATGTGGTGAGTGCCAGCAAGCATGCCAATACACTTGACAGAGAAGAGCTATTGACTTATAAAGATCATACCAATACTGTACCACAACCCATTAGGTTCGTCACCACCTATGCCAGAAATTCAGACAGTCTTATTCAAAGTGTATATAAACATTGGAATATTTTACAATGTGACAACGATGTGGCTAGTATTATACCAGATAAGTGTCTATTTTCATTTCGAAAAGGAAAAAATTTAAGTTCTTGTTTCAGTCATTATAAACATAGTCATGCAAACAATCAGTCCCATTATTTACAAACCACATTGACTGGGGAACCTTTGACGGGTTGCTTCCCTTGCGGACATTGTACTAATTGTGAGTATGTCCACAAATCCAAGCAGTTTTCTAGCAGAAATTGTGCAGTGGTTTATGACTTAAATTTCTTTGCTAACTGTAGTAGTGATTGGCTTATATACTTGGCCACATGTAATTGTGGCTCATTTTATATTAGACAAACTTCTCGTCCTATTAGATTAAGAATATCAGAACACATTAGTAATATTAAAAATAAAAAGGCCAACAATGCACTTTATAAACACCACTTGGTACACAAAACTGCTAGATTCTCATTTATGATCATTGATATTATCAAAGGTAATCGTTCCAATAAAAGTGGCTGGCATTCAATTTTGAATGCCAAAGAAAAAATGTGAATTGTAAAACTAGGGGGATTATTCCCACTTGGTCTCAATGAACAATTTTAGGGATATCCAATGAGCTTTGAGATGGGAATATTTAAATGACAACAATTGATTCATTTGTTTAACACTGAGGAAGGCTGTGATAATATCCGGCCGAAACCGGTCTGATTATTTGTTGTCTTTTATGTCTTATTATTAATTAAAGTTTTTTAGGTAACTGTATGCTGGCTCTATGGTTCTGCTTTTACTGGCAAACTGTCTCATATCCTTGTATGTCCCTCTGGTGTGACAACAAGACAGCAGACCCATGCTGGTGAGTGTTCAACATTTAATATAGCAAATAACATGTGCATGTCATAGGTGAGTTGTAGGCCATATACACATGTAAAACACCTACACATAATGCATGCTCTGCATGTTTCTGTGGGACTATCCACATCCCAGTAACATGAGTAGCTGCCTCAAACACATGCAATACACAGAGCATCCCAAACAATTGTGGTACACTGTAATGGACATTGTATAGGCAGAGTCAATACACATGCACACAACATACACCACCTTGTCATACACAGTATGTGTTAATATGATACACATGGCGTATTTAGACACCTGCTGTAAGGTCAGACTCCAGTATCCCAAATGTCATCCACACAACACACATACTATACCTGAGGGGTAGAGGCCTATCATGGGGCATTGCGACACTCTTCAACACACAACACATTCATGTTAGGCAATGCTCCCTATTTAACACCTTACATACCCATGTAACAACTGCCTATGAAATGGTTAATGTAGCCACAGTGTTGCAGTTCAGGTACAGCAAGATAGTTGCCAATGTGGCACACATTAGTGGCCTTGACTGACCACATGATGCTGCCTGATGATGGCTCATGGTACTACACTACATCCAGTTACAGTAACTACAGTACTACACATAGCATTCATTGCTATACACCTGACAGTTGTGTGCATCCAGCCATGGTATGTATACGTGCGAGTGATGGTGCACAGGACATTGAAAAGCATTTAATACTTGCACAGCAATGTTGTGTCCATGTACACATTGTGTTCCAGGGTGAGGCCAATCATTGAACAACACACATGCATCAAACACATGTATACTGTTATTAACAAGGACTCTCTACACTCGCACTGCATGCTGTTGAGCAACACACATCCTGCATGCTGACACATGTGATAGGACTCTTTGGTTTGTGATACTGTACTCCCACCATCAACCACAAATGAGTATGTTCTGGATTGCTGTTGGTGTGTGTGTGCGTGTGTGTGCGTGTGTGTGCGTGTGTGTGTGTGTGTGTGTGTGTGTGTGTGTGTGTGTGTGTGTGTGTGTGTGTGTGTGTGTGTGTGAGTGTGTGCGCGTGTGTGTGTCTACTTTAGTGAGTAGTGTATTTGTGTTCATGTCTTCATGTGTGCATGTGTTCATGTGTTCATGTGTTCATGTGTTCATGTGTTCATGTGTTCATGTGTGCATGTGTTCATGTGTGCATGTGTTCATGTGTGCATGTGTGCATGTGTTCAATTGTACATGTGTGCATGTGTGCATGTGTGCTAACATCATTTACAGATTGTAAAGTGTGTTTCCTGTCTTCCTCTCACAGGTACTGAGGTTGTGTTGGTTGAGTGCAGCAGGGAACCTGCAGTCACTGCCACAAATAGTGGAAATGATGATACATGTGTTGTGGCACAGGCAGGTTTGACAGGGTCTGTCGTTGGGACACCAATCAACAGTACACAGCTTTCCACCCCATCTATGAGCACATTCATACTGCCAATACATCCCTCATCATCAATGGCCTTAGCTGAGGGACAGCATACAGTAGGCATTGACCAGGATAGTCTGTATCTATGGCACATGCATCCCCTCACAGCAACCATACCCAGATTCCTGGAACAGTACCACATAGGCAGATGTCCAGGGGTTCTCATGGGAGCACTGCTGGTCGTAATTCCCCTGGCAGACGTACCCCCACAGGTCTTACAACCTCAGGTATGTTCCGGGCTGTAATGCAGGCACAGGCACGTATGGATTGGTACAGCAGATAGGGACAAAGGGCGCAGAGAGCCCATAACACTGCTATCAATGACAGTATCCGTGACGTTGCCGGTGCCATCCGTAATTACACCGAGGTCATTGATAGATGTTGGCGGGAGACATTTGATGTCCTCCACAATGTCATGTCCATGTGCCAGGACAGTGCAGGATGGCTGAGATGTCGAAGTGGACATATGCCAGCAACATCATCAGCTGGCAGTCATTGCGGATGACACACAAGTCACAGCCGCTCCCGTAGTGGCAGTACCAGCCCCAGCAATGTTGGGACTGGGCTGTCAATAGATCGTCATAGAAGATCACGTGCATGTGGCTCTGGCCAGTCCCAGCAGGGACATAGGTCCAGTTGACATCCCTCTGCCTCTAATGATAGTACCCAGTCTGGCTTAGTACCCGATACTGTCCGTGGCACCCCTGCCAGGCACAGGTACTGTGTCTGTGGCCAGAGACGGTGATCTGTACAGCCTGGCAGGTACAGTCTGTGGCTGTCCCACAACCTCCAGTATATGGCAGCCACATGGTGGAACTGTGTGCATGCAGATACACACACTTAAGCCAAACACCTAGGGCTAACACATACACACACACATTACATCAACATTGACCCATGCTGCACTGTTGTCCCTCACACACACACACACACACACACACACACACACACATACATGTTGATTGGATGGGTCAATGTTGGGCTCTGGCAAACCAACAACACACCCTGTGCATATGATAAAACTGTGCCACCTCCTGTCATCTGTAACATTGATGCAGGAACAGGCTAACATGGTGCTGATGCACAGGGTGACTTTATAGCAGTGTAGCAATGTTAGCATGTTGTCAACAGTAAAGTGTAATGATATCCTTGTAGGTATATCTGAGCAGGAATGATGCTTTAAAGTTATGCTTATTAATGTAGTATTGTTTACACCAGTGTTAATTCCAAAAATGTATTGTCCGCCCATGTGCGACTTGGCTGATGTGTGTAGTTTTGGCAGCATGTGTTGGTGAGTGGACAGTACGTGTGTGATGTGTGCAGTACAGATTTGCAGGTGTACATTTGTGAACAAGGTGGAGGTGCACTGTCTGCATGTACATGCATAGTGGACACATGGGAAGGGTGACATGCCCTGTATTACACAGTGTTAAAACATCATAGCTTCTATTGGTGGCCAGTATGCATTTTACTACACATATGTTTTAACTTGGGTACACATGTGTGTATGACATGGTTTGACACTATGCTGTGGGTGATACTGTTACTATCTGTCATTGGTTTGCATTCTAGTAGTATACACAACCTCAACAGCCTGACTATAACCAATCGTTAGACGATGTCTTGACAACTGACACACAGATGTAGGAAACTCAGTAGCATTTGGATCCTTCCGGTACTATACTATACCAGTAACCAGTGGTATTGACCGCCACCCATTCCTGGGACCACTCCTATTTGGCATGTAGCCCTCTTAGGTACAAGCAAACACACTAGCAATATGTCCGTCCACATCTGGAAATGCATACAGTGGCCTACAATGCATTCTCCGGATGAGACACTTATCCTCCACAAGGGTATCATACAGACAGATACCTGTTGTCCAACCCATGCTGTAAAGCTATTAGCCAACTATAGCATAGTCATCCACATTTACTAAACATAGTTCCCGACAGTACCACATAGGTAGTAGCCCCCAACATGTAGAACGGGTACCGATGTGTACATACAGCCAAGTGTTATGTCATCTGTCCTTTGGTATTCACATTTCCAAAGGTATTCTGAAGTCCCTCGGTGAATCACATAAGCAATAAGGTTCTGTATGCATATCCACAAAGTTGTTGTACACCTATAATGAATGTCCATTATTGACAGACTTTGTTGTGCTTGAACATGTCTGAAATATACTCCAGGCATGAACCCTCACTCACACTATTCTATAGAAACTGTCATGGGTGTGTGTGACACAGATGTCCTAGGCCACAGATCACTACAGTGGCTGGCCTTGTCACAAACATACATATGTGACCTAAGGTCTGAGAAGCAGCAGCACAATCTGTCAAAGGTAACAGATGTATTCATGTAGAAAGCAGGCTTCACACCTATGAACTAATTGAGGTCACATGTACATATATGTATTCGCCACATAGATACCTGAAGTGTACAATGCACATACTGTTGTTATACTGATATGTCATACAGTAGTAAAAGCAAAACCCACAACACATTGACCAACAGTGTCACACACACACACACTCAGCAATTGCAGGATTCAAACACCGACCTATGTTATGATACTAGGGAAGTACGCATTAACATGATGCGCTATATGCTTTACTGGGAGCTTGCTTTTCCATTGCTATATTTGTAGGACGCTGACATCATCAGACTTGCCAAAGAGGAATATATCACTTTTAAGGTGTTTTCCTAGTGTCCAAAAAAGGGCACTCCTCTCAAAGGAAATCACACAGAAACATACACCCCCTCCACACTCAGCAATTGCAGGATTCAAACCCCTACCTAACTATGTTATGATACCAGAAAGATCAGCATTAACACGACACGCTATATGCTTTACTGGGATTTTTTGTTTCCACTGCTATATTTGTGGGATGCTGACATCATCAGACTTGCCAAAGAGGAATATACCACTTTTAAGGTGTTTTCCTAGTCTCCAAAAAGGGCACTCATCTCAAAGGAAATCACACACAAACATACACCCCCCCCCACACACACACAGCATTCAAACCCTTACCTAACTATGTTATGATATTGGAGAAATACGCATTAACACGACACGCTATATGCTTTACTGGGTGTTTTCATTTCTCCTGCTATATTTTTAGGATGCTGATATCATCAGACTAGACATGGTAATGTGTGTGCACTTTGTTTTATGCAATCCCAGGACTGAGCCATGGGGGACAGCAGGTGTTACCAGCTTGAACAGGACTCCACAATTCTTACCTTGTGTGATCTATCTGTGGCCCAGTTGCAAATCCATCAGATGACAATACATATTTATGCACAGGTTGTTGATTTTGTGGATACGACATGTGTCTGGGATGTTGGAAAAGGGCTATTCAAAGTCTATGTGGGATGTGTGTAGCTCATTTCATTGATGTATGTCCTGGATGGCTGCCTTGCAAACAGTCTAGCGGGTTTGGGAGCCATGATCTGCCCATGACCAAACGAAAGTTGGTAGGGTTGTGTGTTTGTAGGCTTCCAATAGCTCTGTTTATGACTTCAATCAAGATGGACTCCATGGCCTTGCAGATCAGACTTCATAGGCTTATAAGACTATAGTTCCCATGGTCTGTTGTGCACCAACACTTGTGGAGTGTGTCATATGTTGCTGTAACCCATTCAACAGTTTCATATCCTGTAGAGAGGGTGAGGCTCAACAGACTGTTCAGGTGCAGGGTCTGTTTGTTCTGCAGTTCACTTATGACACGTATAGGGAAACAATGTAATCCAATTTATGCCATGTTTTCAGCTTTGGAAGGAGCTGTTTACCCATTCTACATGTGATATCTCCTGGTATGATGATAGGGCCTTTTGTCAGTGGGAGGTGGGTATGTATGTATGGGCCTGTCTGACAGGATGTTGGCATTGTCAGTCATTTACAGGTGGCCCTGACTCAGGACATATATGAGTGTACATTGCTTTTTATGACATAGCTGAAGAAAGTGTCATGGTTCTGTATGGACTCCTTCACAGATAATCTTTCCATAACCTGGATTGGATAATGTCTGGAGTGCACATTGTTTATTGATGATACTGATTGCAAGTTTTTTATCTTCTTTGCTTTTCCACTTTCTATGAACAACCTAAGTATCTGTAGTACATATCTGATTATGACAGGGTTCCAATATATTATATATGTGTCTGTTGTCATATAACTGTGTGCACAAGGCAGGACTGGTGAATAGTGAGAGGTTCCTGGGTTAACACATGCAACTGCCAGATATGTGTGGCCCACTGCTGTACTCAGACATGGCCTAAGTGTGTGAGCATGCCCAGTTTGGCCTTTCAGTATGTTGTTGCCTGACATTTGCTTCATTTATTCAAGTGTGTGAGCATGCCCAGTGTGACCTTTCAGTATGTTGCTGTCTGAAGTCCACTACATTTGTTGACGTGTGAACACATCCGATATTAACATTTATACTATATGTGTGTTGAAAATCAAGTTGTATTTTTACTGTAGGGCTCACCTTTGTGTCATAACTCTACAGGGATTATGCTGTGCCTGCAGGGTTTCCATGAGACACTTTGCATAGGCTTATCAACATTTCGTCATACAGGCTGACCAGTGAAATACTGTCATGTGGCTCAGTACTGTGACTATAGTGCACAGTATCCTGGGTTCAAGGGCTGTCACTGCTTTATATTTTCATACTGGGCAGACCAGACTGCTTAAGGACCAGTAAAGCAAATATGAGCATGGTTACCTGCTTTTGCTCATCTATGCCCAACTTTGACCGACCTTGCCCAACATTGCTCAACGTTAACCAGCATTGCTGAACGTTGCCCAATATTGCTCAACATTGCCCAAAGGTGTGCTAGTTAGTGTGTGCAATCTTGTTTACATATACTAAATAGTGGTAAAAGCTGTTTATCACTGCATTATATTGCTTAAAACATGGCAATAATGCCTCAGGTGGTGCTGCAGGGCTGCCTATGTCGGATGCACATAGTACATTCTCTATACATGTTTGAAAAGAGGTAGTGTCAAGTTAGGCATCCCTTTTATTATATGTGCGAGTCAGAGAGAGGTATCATTTCCAGGGTTCCTACTGAGCCAGTGTATGTGCTATGCGTTGCCTCTTTGCCAAGGCCAAAGCATACTGGGCACGCCTCCTTCTGCCTACTGGGGCAGGCTCAGGTTGTTCCTCCTCCAAGTCATGCTCTGCCTGTGATGGCCTTGGCAATGGTGAGGGGCTGTTTGGCCCGGCCCTATGCTGCTCCTGCTGCAGCTGTTTTCGCAGGATCATATTATGTAGCACAGCACATACCATGACAATTTGGGTACATGTAGTTGGTGAGTACTACTAGGCTCCACCAGATGTGTCCAGGCACCGGAACCGTGACTTGAGCAGCCCAAACACATGCTCAATTACATTTCGTGTTTGTGCATGTGCCTCATTATGGCATTCCTGTTCAAGTGTGTGTGCATTTCTGATGGGTGTCATCAGCCACGGCTCCAGTGCATATCCAGCATCCCCCACTAGGTGACCATGAGGGATGTCCCCATTGGCAAATGTCTGGTACAGCTGTAAGATTTCATAGAAGAAATAAAATATATTATGCAACTATTTATGAATAAAGGATATCCAGAACAGTTTTGTGTTAAAATATACAATGAAGTAAAGAATAAGAGACAAAATGGAATTTATACCGCAATATTAAAAACTGGTTCCTTGAATAAATTAACATTGGGTAGTAAAGGAATATTAGAGAAAGATTATTATAATAACGTTCCATTGTATATTATTAATTATAATGATTGTTTTAGAGAGATAGAGAGCATAATAAAGAAAAATTGGGATTTCTTTGTGAATGATAAAATTGGGAGACAACTTTTTCAAGGTCCAATAAAATTTGTATACAAAAAGAGTCCATCTTTTAAAAATATATTAGAAAATAAAGGAAAAACTGATAAATATAACAACAGAAGTAAAGGTAACTTTAAATGTGGAACATGTAGCACATGTAGTCACATATATTGTTCAGGTACAGAAACAATGATCAATGGCTGTAAAATTAGGATATATGGGCATTACAATTGTTTAACAACAAATGTAGTATATATAGCTCTGTGTCAACAATGTAAAGCCTTCTATGTTGGGAAAACAAAAAGGCAATTTAGAGAGCGGATTAAAAAACACCTTTTGGATATACAACATCATAAGAGTACTAATGCTTTAGCGAGACATATCATTGAAAATAATGACCACAAATTTAAATTTATGGTCATTAATCAAATCAAATATGACCCACAAGGAAAGATAACTATGTACCATTTGGATATGGAGGAATTAAAATGGCAGATAAGTCTGAATTCATGTATTCCACCAGGCATAAATGAATACATGACTATCATGCCATTATTGAAATTGAATAGAGTTTATGGTAAATAGATGATGTATTACAAATAATAACAAAAGAATATACATATATATATATACATCCATCATATATTTATTATTTTTATATTTTTATAAATTTATTCCATATACAAAAATGACTAAAGTTATATTATTTAGTTATTATTAATTAATTAATTATTAAATTTTAATTTTGAAAGTGTGGGTTATATTAAATTTGACTATATACTATTGGACCATATATAATATACATATTATATACCATACTATAATAGTAAACAAAGTAATACTTGTCAGCATTACTATTTAAAATATGTTTGGTTCATCTTATTTGTATTTATAGTATTATGCATTTTATATTATATTATACCATATTATCATACCTTCAGTATACTGTTAAAAATCCATATATATATAAAATATATTAGATGCAGTCGGATGAGGGATTATATACATAAACTACATATATATATATATCTTTTAATTTTAACACAATATTATATATATTATATATGTTACATAAGATAAATGTGTTTTAATATATGTAAAGTACAAAGTAAAGTTTAATTTATTAATTTATGAATAGGTATAGTTGATTAAATGTACATTTACATAGTTGTTTTTAATATAAACTACACACATACATATTCTCACTGGAGTACATATATATATACCGTTGGTTCAAGTTTGTAAATATAATGGTTTTTAATGAATATGAAATGTTCTTGAATGAGTCATTTCCCTTTTAAGAATTCATTATTGAAAATCAAGGGTATCAATTAAGTAATTATTCAATACACAATATTGTATAAAAATCTTGGGTTGAAACAGTAGTATGTATTCTGAAGAAGTTCGTATGGACGAAACCTAGGTCAATAAAGAAGTTTTTTGCTGAAGGAACGTGTGGTGGCTTTTCGTTGGGTTAGTTCCAGTGCTATAAGAATATAACTTCAACAAATTTGGGTTTGCTTTCATCTCCTTATTGGCATTGGCTACATCTTGCTGTTTTACAACAGGTTGCAAAAAAATTTTCTTGGTTACTAGTTTCCATGGCGAGCGAGAGTGGTTCGGTGGATGTCGGGAGTATGTTACAGCAAATATGTGAAACCTTAAAAGAACATTTGGTTCTTATACAAAAAATACTTACTAAAGAAGCGGTGGAATTAATACAATCAGGGGAAAGTTTGGGCTTACCCCTCACACAACCCACGCCACCCAATGTAACAACGCAAGGTAATCCTGATATATGTGGTAAAGAAAGAACTGTTAGAGATATAACTTGTTGGAAAACTACTGCTTTCAGTTTTCAAAGTGGTAGCACTCCACAATGTTCAACAGTTGAAGTGATACATGAACCACAACCAATGCAAGAAATGTTAAGAACATTTGAGAAAAAACTGTTCAAATTGAAACGGACACAATTAGAGAGCTGTTATCTGACACGTAACATAGAATTGGGAATTATTCCCAAAGGTTTACGGCTTTGGAGATATCCAAATGGCTGTGAACAAAATGTCAGTATGTTAAAAGAACTACATGATTTGTTTGACAATTGTGGTATCCGGCTGATGGAAATAATGGTGAAATATAACAGTATAAAAATTGAAGAATTATTAATTCAATTGGAAGAATTAAATCAGAACATCTCAAAAGACCTTCTCTTTGAACATGCATATGACCAGTATACACACATTATATCGGATGTTACAGACAGTTGTGATATTTTATTTCAAAAGAAAAGTGTTAAAATCCAACGTGACATACAAAGATATGCGCAACATCAAGCATATCCAAAATCTGGTAGTTCAAAGGGTCAACACCATGGTAATCCACACACAGAGAACTTTTCGGCAGTTGCAGATGACGTCAATCTGCCGTTTGAGGGAGACAACGAGAATACTCGCAATGAGGGCGAAGATAGCATGGAGGAAGGCGTTAGGCGTTCTAATCGGCTGAGGAACCAACACGAGTTTAATAACCAACATGAATTTGACAAAAAAGGTGCCAAACCGAAACAGACTTTTTTGGGACTTACAGCAGGCAGGAAACGGAAAATGTAACCACAGATGTTGTGGTTCAGGCGGGTATCAATACAGCGGTACATAGTCCTTTCGGACTTTTTGATATTCAACAACCGCAAAAGTTGGACAATAACATCATTAACGTGAGTACGCCCTGCCTAGATTTAAATATTGGTTCCATTGAACATGTAGAACTTTGTACAACACTGGCGTCTTCTTCCAGCATTTCAAACCTTGTAGTGGATGTAACATTTGATAATAATAATATATGTGATTTGTACAACAGCAATAATTTAATATCTAAAGGGAAGCAGGATGGTTATGATAACACGAATGATGATGCATTACTAGAATTAAGTATATACCAATACAATGAAAGTGAGTTTAGTAGTGGAATAAACAATGTGGGAATTGTAAGTGCTGACAAGTTAGTATACGAAAATGAAGAATGTTATAGTAATGAAGTCAATTTTTATATAGATTGTAATCCAGACCATTATTTGGTCAATAATGACAATTGTATACAATCACAAGTTATAAATATAGATATGTATTCTAAAGTAGATACAGTACCTGATGTTAATGATTATGTTTTTTTAAGTAATCCAAATATAGTAATGAACACAAAACATGATTTCAAAGTGTATAATTATTCTTCAAAGAACATAACAGTGCAACACGCTGATTTATTTTCCAAAGGGTTTAATTATCTTCCCTGCAAAAAAGGCAATATAGTGGAATCTATATTGGATCTAAAGTTGTTTTCACGCAAATTGAATTTAAAAGCATATTTTAATAATAAAATTGATGATCAAAGCAAACAACAAAAGATTTTTACAAAATCTAGTTTATTCAATCCACCCATGAACGATGAGATAGCGAACTTTGAAAAGAGAAGTGAATATGATGTAAGAACGTTTTACAAAAAATATAAGTATAATAGACATTTTAATATGACTAAAACAGAAGAAATATTACTTAAATATATCAATAATGACTTACAATTAAGAATTATGAGGCCAGATAAGGGTAATGGTATAGTCATATTAGATTATAGCGATTATAGTTCCTATATGACCAATATGTTACTAAGTGACACATATGTTGAAATAAGTAAAAATCAAGTAAACATAGCTTTTAGAAGAATAGAAGGAATGTTAGATGATATGTTATACCAGGGGGAAATCACTGAGTATGAACATGAATATTTACAGAATGAGTACCCAGTAATTAGTGGTATCTTCGGAATACCAAAAATACATAAAGGCCTCAATAATTTGGAATTTCGACCTATTGTAGATGGGAATAGAAGTATAACATGCAACATAAGTCATTATTTGGATTATTTCTTCAAGGAGAGTATGAAATGTTTTAGTTATATAACAAAAGATTCATGGGACTTTTTGAGTAAACTAAAAGAAATAGATATGAAAAATGAATATACTTTTGTAACAATTGATGTTGTAAACCTATTCACAACAATTCCACATGATATTGGCCTTATATGGCTTGAAGAACAATTGTTTGAGACACATTTATATGAACAAGAACAAATCAATACTTTAATAAATTTGATGGAAATTGTCCTAAACAACAATTATATATACTTTGAAGGAAGTTATTACCAGCAAGTAAATGGGGTAGCCATGGGGGTGTATGCAAACCTAATAATGAGCTATTGGGAACATAATTATTTGTTTCAATCAGATTTCCGTAAACATCTTGTAATGTATACTAGATATTTAGATGATATATTTATCATCTGGGACCAAGATAAAGATATGTTAAAAACTTTTTTGGAGTATATAAATACTACAGTAAAATTTCTAAGATTCACACATCATGTTCATGATGAAAAAAATAATTATTTGGATGTAGATATAATACACAACAAAGAAACAAATATTTTAAAAACACAAATACATAGAAAGCCCACCTTTTCTAATGCATACTTGCATTTTAATAGCTGGCACCCTGACCATCAGAAAAAAGCTATTATTAAAGGGCAGATGGTCAGGGCAGCCAGAATGGTAAGTGAAGAGCAAGATTTCATAGAAGAAATAAAATATATTATGCAACTATTTATGAATAGAGGATATCCAGAACAGTTTTGTGTTAAAATATACAATGAAGTAAAGAATAAGAGACAAAATGGAATTTATACCGCAATATTAAAAACTGGTTCCTTGAATAAATTAACATTGGGTAGTAAAGGAATATTAGAGAAAGATTATTATAATAATGTTCCATTGTATATTATTAATTATAATGATTGTTTTAGAGAGATAGAGAGCATAATAAAGAAAAATTGGGATTTCTTTGTGAATGATAAAATTGGGAGACAACTTTTTCAAGGTCCAATAAAATTTGTATACAAAAAGAGTCCATCTTTTAAAAATATATTAGAAAATAAAGGAAAAACTGATAAATATAACAACAGAAGTAAAGGTAACTTTAAATGTGGAACATGTAGCACATGTAGTCACATATATTGTTCAGGTACAGAAACAATGATCAATGGCTGTAAAATTAGGATATATGGGCATTACAATTGTTTAACAACAAATGTAGTATATATAGCTTTGTGTCAACAATGTAAAGCCTTCTATGTTGGGAAAACAAAAAGGCAATTTAGAGAGCGGATTAAAGAACACCTTTTGGATATACAACATCATAAGAGTACTAATGCTTTAGCGAGACATATCATTGAAAATAATGACCACAAATTTAAATTTATGGTCATTAATCAAATCAAATATGACCCACAAGGAAAGATAACTATGTACCATTTGGATATGGAAGAATTAAAATGGCAGATAAGTCTGAATTCATGTATTCCACCAGGCATAAATGAATACATGACTATCATGCCATTATTGAAATTGAATAGAGTTTATGGTAAATAGATGATGTATTACAAATAATAACAAAAGAATATACATATATATATACATCCATCATATATTTATTATTTTTATATTTTTATAAATTTATTCCATATACAAAAATGACTAAAGTTATATTATTTAGTTATTATTAATTAATTAATTATTAAATTTTAATTTTGAAAGTGTGGGTTATATTAAATTTGACTATATACTATTGGACCATATATAATATACATATTATATACCATACTATAATAGTAAACAAAGTAATACTTGTCAGCATTACTATTTAAAATATGTTTGGTTCATCTTATTTGTATTTATAGTATTATGCATTTTATATTATATTATACCATATTATCATACCTTCAGTATACTGTTAAAAATCCATATATATATAAAATATATTAGATACAGTCGGATAAGGGATTATATACATAAACTACATATATATATATATATACATCTTTTAATTTTAACACAATATTATATATATTATATATGTTACATAAGATAAATGTGTTTTAATATATGTAAAGTACAAAGTAAAGTTTCATTTATTAATTTATGAATAGGTATAGTTGATTAAATGTACATTTACATAGTTGTTTTTAATATAAAATACACACATACATATTCTCACTGGAGTACATATATATATACCGTTGGTTCAAGTTTGTAAATATAATGGTTTTTAATGAATATGAAATGTTCTTGAATGAGTCATTTCCCTTTTAAGAATTCATTATTGAAAATCAAGGGTATCAATTAAGTAATTATTCAATACACAATATTGTATAAAAATCTTGGGTTGAAACAGTAGTATGTATTCTGAAGAAGTTCGTATGGACGAAACCTAGGTCAATAAAGAAGTTTTTTGCTGAAGGAACGTGTGGTGGCTTTTCGTTGGGTTAGTTCCAGTGCTATAAGAATATAACTTCAACAAATTTGGGTTTGCTTTCATCTCCTTATTGGCATCGGCTACATCTTGCTGTTTTACAACAGCTGTGTCAGATGCCAGATATGGGAATCATGGTAGCTTCCAGGGCAGCCAGTACACACATTCAGTATTATGCCCTGGACATCGCACATGACCTGGCAGTTGATGGAGGGGAAGCCCTTGTGGTTAAAGTAGGCCCTACTCCGCTCACCAGCTGGTGCTTTGATGCATATGTGTGTGCAGTCTATTGCACCCACTACCTCAGGGTATTCCGCTATTTGCTGGAAAAGAAGCATATTGCTGGCCAATACCTCACGGGAATTTGGGAAATATACATGATCACTGACATGTGCTGACATGGCATTCAGGAACTGGTGCAGTACCCTGGATGCTGATGCCTGTGAAATCCCCATCATATCACCAGTTGGTCTCTGGAAGGTACCTGTTGCTAGTATTCTTAGGCCAACACATACCTTGGTTTCCACTGGGATGGGTTCCCTTCTGTTGGTTCTGTGTGTAAGGCGTGGCCTGCACAGCTCAACAATTTGCTGCATGAGGTCTCTGTCCACTCTATAGCGCTCCACTATCTCCAGCTCATGTAGCCCCTGGTAGGTTACCCTGGGCCTGTACACTCTTCTCCGTCTCCTCACTATGGGTTGCTCAGCAACATTCGTATTGTCACCACCATCAGCATGTTGCATATGTCGCCTTATAACAGCAATGGCAGCCCCTAATATTTCTTTGTCTCAGTAAAGCTTTTTAAGTTTTCAATTCTCTTAGTTTACTGCAGTGTTGCAGTGTCTCTGAGGAAAACATGGTGGAAAGTTGTTTGCAGAGTTTTAAGTGCTGGGCTGGGCTGGGCTAGTGTACTGCCTGTGTAATTGCCTGATTCTGATTGTTTTCACCTGCTAGCTCTGCTAGTTCTCCTTGGTTAACTTCCTACTATTTGTTGTGCTTCCTTTTCCCTTTCTGTTTCCACAGGGGGCAGCGCCGCACAAACAAGCACAAACATGCGCACACCAGCTCACACGCGCGCACACATGCTTACACGGCCTAACACTTGCTGAGTCCTGCTTGAATGCACGCACAAAGGCGCAAACGCACTTACACAGATTTCAACAACCTTACATATGCTTACTCCGGCTTAAACGCTCGCATACAGGCGCACACGCGCACACAGTCTTACTCGGATTTACAGGTGCGCACCCACGCGCAAACACATTGCAGGCACTTCTACAAGAAACTTTAGTGTTATCCACGCCATACACCTTCAATTTCTTGGCTTTAGCTAGGATACCTGTTGACATGCCTCTTCCAGTGATGAGTAACTAACAGCAAACACATGCCACTTTGCTCCAATGAGCTTACATTCTTTCATACATACCCCCCTCATGATGTCACCTATCTTCTACTCTGATACTCCCCTTATCCTACTCTTATACTCCACAGACTTTGCTCATATGCCATGTAAAATTGGGATTCACTATCCTTACCCTCATTTGCATAGGATTGCCTACTAATGCTTGGTTACATCTCTTAGACTGAACTTCCCGCCTTAGCAACCTCTACTCAGTAGCCATGTTGTCTTCAGCCTGCCATTCACTTGCATGGCAGTTGAATATTTTGAATAAAATCCCTATTTGTGGCTTTTATTTATTTTTTTCATGGTTTTTAGAGCCCAGCACTTTTGTGCGGCGCTGCACTATGCTTAAACTTCGGAGATAGAGGTAAAAAAAATATATATATATTTTTTTATTTTGCAATGGGAAAAATTGCCAATGGCCATATATTTGGCGATTTCCATGCTTCCTTAACTGGATGCATCCTTTATTTGGAGCTTTCACAGCTCCGTTTTGCTATTTGCAGAACGGTACTCAGCTGACAATGGAGTACATTTCTGCAAATAACACTACTCTTACTCGGACATGTTAGGGTTTCCTGGATCACAAATTTACCTCATTTGCATAGCTTTTGGCAGCAAATGAGGTAATTTGCATAGCCTAACCTTGTCCGTGTAAGAGTCATTTTAGGAGCTCTCTTGCACGCCCCTGCCGGCTGTTCCTGGATCGCTCGGCAGACATGTTGGCTGCATGGAGTCTTACTCTACTCTTCGTGAATCCGTCCCTGTGTGACCTAGATTTGTTTTGCTTCTGAAATGTGCAAAACCAGCTTATATTCCTGAAATGGAGATCAAACTAGAAGTTATGTTCTTACAAAATTGTGCAGCAGCTGTTTGAACTTACAAGTCAAAAGACAAAACTTCCCCTGTTCCAACCTTCCAAAGCCATCAAAATCACCCCCCACTTCAACATTCTTACCAAAGAAAATACCATCATCTCTCCATCAGAACACACAAAATTACTCGGTGTGGAAATCGACAACAAACTTAGATTTGACACCCACATATCTCTCACAATAAAAAAGTTCACAAGAAACTTGGTGCATTATATCGAAGCCGTCAATTCCTAACCAAGGCGGCTAGAATCTCCATAGCCAGTTCTGACAACATGCGTGCATGCTTCTGTCTTCATATGTAGCAAATTTGCAGGGGTTATCCTAAAGAAACACCAAAGAACATCTATCAGTGATGCTATAATGGTGAAATGTCTTTTGGTGCCTATATCTGAACTAGCTGGCAGACATCGATAAGGTGCAAATAGTCTGTACTTCTGATTACTATCAACAGGGTGCTGGGACTTACTGACCACAATGGTTGCACTGAGCAGTCACAGATCCTAGTATCAACATGTACACATTGGAAGTTTATATACCACCCCAGATACAGCATCTCAAAGGACTTAACACACATAGTGTAGCTAGTGGTTTAATGATAACACATTTGTTTCAATGTGTACTGTAAACCAGGACAATGAACTGGTCAGCCAGCATGTTGGAGGGCACTTCAAATATAATATCCCTTTGATAGCCAGAAGTAGCATTATATAGATATAGTCTCTGTTAGCGTGGCTCTACTTTTTTATCTTTTTATGCTGTTTATGTGATGCTGTATGAAGTCCACATGGTACTGATTTACTGTGCTGTAGACTGCAGAAATGAACAGCACCAAACTTAGAATATTATGCTCAGTCGTATACATGTATATATTTCTTTTACATCTGTGGCCTAAAGGTTCTGTATGTATGTTTGTAAGTATGCAGCTTGTGGATATGTGCATGATGTAATTGCTGTGACTGACTTCAACTAAAAATGATTAGTGTTTTTTGTCATGTGTATTTTGTGCTATTATAATTAAATTTATAATTTTTTTTCTAGGTTAACATGTTCGTTTTATCATACTGCCCTTAATCACTTTGATAAGTGCAGAACACGTGATTTACTTTTGTCACAAATATACTTGGCCTTGTCATATCATTGTGGTGATGTTCAGGTGAATGCTAATGGCAGAACATGACCACTGTTTTAGACTGTCTTTGCTCTGTGCACCAGTATAGTGTACATTATGGAGGGTGGGTGTGGCTTGTCTGCATTATCTTTTGCCAAAGAGCACTCTTCTACTGTATGAACCTAGAAGTTGTTTTGTTCTGCATGCTATCTATGCTCATCCCTTCCTGCATTCTACTATGTAACACTATGTTGTGCAGTAGGCTGCATACTAGGATAGAGAAACTGTGTTTACCAGCACTATAGTAAGTAACATAAAAAAACAGATCCAGACACTGGAATCATTGTTACATTAGCTCAATCACACAGTGAATAGTTTTCCAAGAGTTAGCATGGGAGAGACTGTAGGAATATTCCATATTCAGCATCTTCTAACATGGAAAAATATATATTTGTATGAGTTTTTATGTGCACATATTTTGTAGTTCTTTATGATAGTCTTATGTCTAAGCATGATTGTGATGCACAGTGAATAGGTATCCAGTTACTACATGGCCGTTTATAAATGCATGACATTCCATGACTACTGAATGTGTCCATAAAGAGCACTGTCAATATGGCAGGTAATACTAGCATCTATGATTACTCCATATCCATTATCACAAACTGATAGTTGATGCTGTACTGCACCTTGCAAATTATGTACATAAGTCAGCCTGCTCAGACCAATATGAAATATGGACATGTACGGGATATGTTCAGTGGCAGATTGACTGTACTTTGGGCTCACGGAACTTTTCAGACCATTGCCCCCCCCCCCCTCCTTTTTTAGGATCTTGCATAAATGCATATGTTCATTTGTATTCAACTTCCTGACTATTTTAAATGTATACTTACCAACTAGATCACTTTCATTTACATTTATTGCTTAGTAAAGTAAAATCATTTGTTTGGAATCAAAACACCAAAGCGAGCAGGAAATACGTGACAAAAAACAGTTTAATGTTGTTAGCGCTTTCGGAAATAAACTGTGCTTTTCCTTCTTCAGACATAAAACACTCACATTCAAATGTTTTTAAAAGAACAAATCTAGTGTTAATTAGTTAATTAGCTGAAATGAAAAATCAAGATTTAAAGTGAAATACTATATTACTTGGCCACTTCTAAGTAGTTGCAACCAAAAACAGTTGCCTAAAATCCAGCTAAACAACCTTAGTTTACAGAAATTCATAACAGCCTACATACGTACAATTTAAATACAAATCTAAACTAAAAATAAATTTATAGGAAGCCCACGTATTCCAACTCTTTCCTTCATTTCTCCAGTTGTCACCCTTACCACCAAAAAAGAGCAGTGGTTAAGGGGCAGATGGTGAGGGCAGCCAGAATGATTTCAGATGAGGCTGATTTCATTGAAGAATGTGGTCTGCTTGAAAGAATGTTTCTTAAGAGGGGTTACCCGCCGAGTTTAGTCTCTAACATTTCCATAGAGGTAACCACTAGATGGCATGCTGGCTGCTTTAAGCCATTACTAGGAACTGGGGGTTGGGAAGAACTTGATATTCCTGTTGGGGAGGTACAGGTTTCTCTACCTAGTAACACCAACTGTCATATTACAAGTTTTTTTATGTACATACAATTTAGACCACTCTTTTATCAGGGAGACCTTATATAAAAATTGGACTCTCCTTATAGAGGATATGTCTCTATACAAAGCCTTTGTCGACAAACCAAAAATTACCTTTAGACGAGGGCAAAACTTAAAAATGTTATTGCAATACTCCACCAACCCATCCCCTAATAATAATAAAAACAAGGGTATGTTTAAGTGTGGAAGGTGTCACCAATGCAAGCACTTAAACTTGAATCATCAATTTAAAATTAGGGACAGGTTTTATAAAACCCAGGGTAAATTCTCATGTGACACAAAAGGAGTGGTGTATTGCGCTTGCTGCCAAGTTTGTAAAGCTTTCTATATCGGTAAGACCGAAAGGAAGCTAAGGCAACGCATTTATGAACATCTGTATGCTATAAGTAAGAGGGACACAACTAACGCATTGGCTAGGCATATTGATGATTTCCCAGACCACTCCTTTAAGTTTTCAGTATTAAAGCACATAAGCGTAGATGTGAGAGGTGGCCCTTGGCAAATCAATTTGGAAATTGAAGAATTAAGATGGCAAATTTCTACTGCAGCATATTTGCCCCCAGGGTTGAACAAAACAGTTTCAATTAAATGTTTTTTAAAGCTTTTGTCTTTAAAAAGATGAATTTAGAAAAGTTAAACTATTCTTATTGATAGTTTCCCTTTAGTATTGGTACACACACATTGTGTCTTGTTAAACATGCATTTTAGATTTTTTAGCAACAATTTTATTAATTACAAATTAATTTTTATTTTAGATTTGTATTTAAATTGTACGTATGTAGGCTGTTATGAATTTCTGTAAACTAAGGGTTGTTTAGCTGGATTTTAGGCAACTGTTTTTGGTTGCAACTACTTAGAAGTGGCCAAGTAATAGAGTATTTCACTTTAAATCTTGATTTTTCACTTCAGCTAATTAACTAATTAACACTAGATTTGTTCTTTTAAAAACATTTGAATGTGAGTGTTTTATGTCTGAAGAAGGAAAAGCACAGTCTATTTCCGAAAGCGCTAACAACATTAAACTGTTTTTTGTCACGTATTTCCTGCTCGCTTTGGTGTTTTGATTCCAAGTTTGTCTTTTTGCCTTTCGTGTTTGTTTGGTAAAATCATTTGTTGTTTAATAAAGCAGAAATTGTGTGTTTTAATGTATCATCTTGAATATTTTTCCTAGCGAGTGGTGAAACAAAATGTACTTATCAAAAATAATCAAATTATCAATTTTGGAACACTTCATCCATAAAAGTACACTCAGCCCATGTCACTATAATTCGCCAATGTCCATACTCATCAATTACAGCAATTCTGACTGTGTACACCTCACATGTCTAATTGCACTATTCTACCGTGTACATTTTATTGCATATTGGCTTAATATAAAAGGAGCTGAAGTAATAATTATATAATGTTTAATTAAATAATGACAGCAATGTCAGTCATTTACATCCACAGATGATTCCTGTAACTAGCAATTATAACCACGTTGCTGATTGTGTGCATATGTGGAAAATAATAATGGCCACAATAACATATTTCAGTTTTGTTTCACACAAAAATATAACTATAGAAAACTATGATAACTTATTTCACATAAATGTACATTAGTTCTATAAAGCCAGATTAATGACCATATAAAATGAGCTGATAGCAACACAAAAGGTTACTTTCAGCCACAGACAAACCCCACTTAACCAAGCAGTTTTTAATCCCTTTGTTTGCTAAGAACACTGCACTCAAATATCTAATTGTGTTAAAAAAGAAAAAAATAATAATGTCCACAGTAATGTTTTCAAGTTTCCTTTACATAAACAGTCAATAGCCAGAGTTAAGTATTTTAAAATACCCCCACAAAATGAACAGTAGTCTTGCAAAGCCAGATGAAAGAATGCTTGAAGTGAGCAGATGACATGAAAGATTGTTGCTTTCATTGACAGACAGGCCATCAGACTGACCCAGCAATCATAGCCACTTTGCTAATGGAATACATCTCTGACTGATTTTGATAAAAAAATCAACTATAAATGCACTTTAACTTTGCTTCACATAAACAGTACCTACGGTAAAGCATAAATCAGGTACAAAGATAATTGAGAGGTAGGGAACACAATTTATTTATTAACATTTGTTTACCAGGAAGGTCCAACTGGGACAGAACCCATTTTCATTGGAGACCCAAGGAAAAATACTCCAGATGCATGTCTTTGGAAACCAAAGTACCCAGAGGAAACCCACATGAATTTAGGGAGGACATGTAGGCTCCACACAGAAGGCACCCCAGCCAAGAATGGAACCAGAGAACCTCTGCTGTGAGGTGACAATACTAACCAATGCACCAAAAATCAAGAAGATGTTTTAGTATCAATATAACAGATTTTGCATCAATATAAATTTTTCAAACAATAAATCATATGAAACTGTAATTTCTGGTTTTATTGTGTGACTTTAATTCAGTGATTTGCTAGAAAAATCTAATTTTTATGAGGGAGATGGCAAAAACATGAGCAAAATTGGCACATTTTACAAAATCAGAACAATTAAGAAGCATGATGCTGACTTGCTTCGCAAGAATTACATTAGCTATGCAAAGCCAGAATAATAAGCAAACAACAGCAGACAGTCATTTTCATATACAGACAGTCTGTGTTCCTATAGTTATAGAAACTTTATTAATAGAGCAGGCTTTGCACTAACATATATTTTCCAGACAATACAAATTATGAACCTTGAATGGCTTGTATTATTGATTGGTGCTAATCCTCACTTCTTCTTCTGGCTTTTCCCGGTTAGGGGTCGCCACAGCAGATCACCTGTTTGCTCATGATTGGCAGTGGAGTGTTACCAGCCTGGCACCCAGCCTTCCATAGTAGGCATACACATGCACACACTCACACCTAGGGCCAATTTAGAGTGTCCAATCCACCTACAGCATGTCTTTGGGATGTGGGAGGAAACCCATGCGACCATAGGGAGGACATGCAGACTCCGCACAGAAGGCACCCAGATGAGGATCGAACCGGAGAACCAATTGCTATGAGGTGACAATGCTAACCGTTGCACCACCATGGCCGCCCTTGGTACTAATTCTCACAAATTTACTGAAAAATAAAAATAAAAAATAGGAGGGACAGGACAGGGAACAACTATGAAGACAAATCAGGAAAAATTAAGAGGTTTAATACCAACTTGCTTCATACAAATCACATTTTGAGTACTTTTAGGGATTCACCAGACAAGTCCCAAAAATAAAGGTCTGTGTCATCCTCAAGCTATCAAGCAACCACACATCTCCCTCCTAAAGTGCATTGTCTCCAACTGTGATGGCAGTCTCTAAGAAAGTTAAAAGGAAAAAGGGCACTTGCACTGAGGATAAGAAAGTTTTTCAGCCTGCATTAACATCTCTATAAAGAACTTTCTCAGCCACCAGCTATCAAGCAACTGGTCCTAATATGCATTGCATCAAACTGCAAGAGCAGTCTCTAAGTAAGCTAAAAGAACCAAGGGTACCTGCACCGAGAATAAGAATGTTTTTCAGCCTCAGATAAAAAAAAAAATTGTCTTTTCAAATGATGATATAAGAGAAGATAAAGGTAAAAAAGCTGTATGTAATGAAACTAGTACTATTAAGGGTGGCTTAAAATAAATGATTTATGCTTTTGAAAGTAGAATGTGCAAGGTTAAAACCTTACAAATGGAAAATGCCTATCTTTCAGAATGTCTGCCTAAGAAAATTGTCCCAAAGGGACTAAGGGTGTATACATTTTCCTTTGGTATTGATTATACTGGCACTGTATATGCTGAATTTATAGAAATATTTAACAAACATGGTTTAGAGGTGATGGCAAAAATTATAGAATTTAATGATGTTAAAATTTGTGCATTGATAGTAGAGACAGAGAAATTGAACAAAGATATTCAAGAAGATTTGTTGTTTCCACAATATGACAAGTTGTATGTTAAACAAATGGAGGACATTGAAAATAAATGTGACAAGCATTTTAAAAGAAAGTGTAAAAAGATAGATAGAGACTTAGTAGAATATAATGGTAAAAAAGCTTACCCATTAGTAGACATACAGGAAGGAAAAAATATAGTGTCTCAGTTCAGAGAGGACATAATACTAAAATATGGAACCAGTCCTCCTATACAGTTAACAATAGGCAAATGTTTAAACAAACTACATACAGGAATATTTTTTTAAGGAATCAGTGGGGGGAAGGGGAAATAGGAGACAAGAGAGAGGGAGAGAGGCCTCAACAGCAGTGGAGAACCAGGGACAGAGAGCACTGGTAAAGATAAACCACCCTGATGTTTTAGATGAGATATACCAAGAGGAGATAGTAAACACTTATAAAGGATACCAAAATTATAATTATACTGACACTGTGCTTACTAAAGAGCACTTTTCTCTTTTTATGAAAGGTTTAAAATATGTTCCAACAAGAAAGTTTAATTATACTGATGTTATTTTAGAGTTAAAAATATTTATGAGGAAACTTAATTTAGCATATATTTTTCAGAACCAAAATACAAATGGAAGAAAGGAAAAGGAAGTCAAGATGTGAAGTACTTTAACCCACCGTTAGAACTTACTTTTAAGTGTACTAGAAAAAGCAGATGAGATATATGCACTGAAAAGTAAAGAAGAAAGACAGAGTATGTCATATAATTTGACGAAAAAAGAACAAGAATTATTAGAACAGATGAGAAATGATCATTTTATCTGAGTCATGCGGCCAGATAAGGGAGGGGGGACAGTATTATATGGGGCATTGCAATATTCTCAGAAAATATTTGAGATGCTTCATGACATAGAAGCATATTCTAATGCCTCCCTTAATGAAATAAATATAGCACACTGCCACATTGACTATTATTTGGAAGAATGTTTGATAGATGAATGAATTTCACCAGAGATTTATAATTTTTTGAAAGTTAGACATCCAGTGACAGCCACTATTTTTGGGATTCCCAAAACTCATAAATGTTTGGAACATCTTAAGTTTAGGCCCATAATGGCAGGACAAGGTTTTAAAACCTACCCTTTTGGGGTGGTAATAGACAAGTGACTTAAACATGTTTACAACAAGGCAGACCACCTTTTGAAAGATTCTTAGGACTTCCTGGGTAGGATAAAAAATAATCTCTGGTAAGAAAGCATTTCCTGTCTTATCGTGGATATAGCGGACTTATATACATCCATTCCAAAAAGTGAAGGGATAGAGCTCTTTTTAGAAAGTATGAAAAAACATACAGACTTTTCTGATGATAAAATAAGTTTGATTTCTGAATTTATGGAACTTGTATTCAATTATAATTACAGTTATTATGAGGGAGAATATTTTAAACAGAATAAGGGTGTAGCAATGGGGGCATCATGTGCCCCCATTTATGCTAATATGGTGCTTTTAGAATGGGAAGAAACTACAATTTTCCCTAGTGAGTGGTTTATATATATGTTTGGCATCTACTTCTCTGAAGTACAGGCCAACACTAAGGGACTCTGGCTAATAAAGTTCACAGATGACTGCAAACTGGGAGGCATTATTGAATCTCCAAATGATGTGGATATTCTACAAAAGGGCCTTACAGAAACAGATGCTTGGTGTCAGAGCCATGGGCTCAAGCTCAATGCCACTTAATGTATAGTTATCCCCTTTGGGAAAAAAACATACACCTGTGAATTTCCACATAGGTGGCAGTACACTAAACACTGAAAGTGTATTAAGATATTTAGGGACACAGGTGGACAGTTGTCTCACCTTCGATAACCACATTGCCACAACAGCCAGAAAATCCTTCTATGTGGCACACCTCATCAAAAAGGGCTTTTCATCCAGAAAAAAGGTCATTGTCCCACTGTACTCATCCCTCATTAGACCCATTATAGAATACAATGCCCCGTTTGGTATGTACCTCTCAGGACATCTGCAACAACGGGAAAGGCCACATAAATACCTCACTAAAAGAATTACAGGCCTAAAGCAGATGCCCTATGCTGACTGTCTAAAAAAACTCCACCTATGCTCTGTGGCATATCTTCTACTCAGAGGCGATTTCTGCTTAACATACAAGGCCATGTCAAAACCAGAGCTGTTGGACATGCTACACTAAAAGAAAACCCAATCTCTCTGAGACACATGCTCCAGGGATCTAAACCTTGTCATCACAGTGAACAAAACATGCTGGAGGGATAGGTTCCTGACCCAGAGACTCCCCAGATTCTGGAATAGACTGCCCATACATGTCAAGCAGAGTACCTCTTTGGCCCTCTTCAAAAGGAACCTTGATGATTGGATGGGAGATAGGAAATTCACCACAGGGATCACAATAGTCACCCTGCTAGACAGGGGTCCAGGGAAGTAAATACTGTGGGAAGAAATAGCCAGGGAATTGTTATGGCTAAGCTTGTATAGGCCCTAGGACGATAGCCTAGTAGCAACCTATGAACCTATATTAAAATGTACATGCATTTTCTGGATGATGTATTCATTTTGTGGACAGGAACAGAAGAAAATAAGAGAGAAGTTGTGGAATGTTTGAATAATTTGTCTAGTTTTTTGAAATTCACATATACCAGTAGTGTAGAAAGCATTAACTATTTGTATACATTTATACAAAAAAAATCAGTAAAGTAAAAATGTTTATAGAAAACCCACAATTAGTAATTCCTATTTAGAGTATACTAGTAATCATCCCCACAATTAAAAAAATAATATAGTCAAAAGTCAACTAATTAGAGTTGCCTGTATGACTTCTGAAGAGGGAGATGTAGATAGAGAGTTACAAAAAGTAGCACAACTATTTTACGAAAGAGAGTATCCAGCTAACATAGTGGAGAGAAATGTAGAATATGTTAAGTGTGAGTGGGGTAAAAACTTTAAACCACTATTAGGTGATGCACTACAGGAAAAAGAAAATTTGGAAGAGGAGAAACAATTTCATAGGGCCATGGTTATTCCTTTGTGTGGACAAGTCAAACAAGTAAAAAAGATTTTTCAGAACAATTGGTCCATTCTTAAAAATAACCCTAAAATATTTTCAGTTGTTGGGAAGGACCCCACTTTTGTATACAAAACTGGGCTTAATTTAAAAGGGGCATTTGAACTTACTAACAAAAGTCAGGTAGTGGGTAATAGTGGTACAACAAGATGCAGGGGCGGCTCATGCTATTGGACTGCAGGACTGCAGCCCTCCCAGCTGTGCAGACCGCAGGTGTAAAACTGTAAAATAAAACAAAAAAGAAAAATAAATAAATAAAAATAAAAATGTGAGTCCCAGAACATCACACATGCACAATTGCAGCATTCAGACTGCTGTTGAACCAGTGTGGAGCATGTGCACAGAATCCAGACTGTCTCCACCAGCAGTCCGGAGTATGAATACAACATTCAACTCCATATTTTCCCAGCAGTTTATGCAGTTACAACTGCATAGACTGGAAGGGGATTGGACTACAACATCTGCAGACAGGAAGGACTAGGTGCTCTCATGGGAAGGAAGGACAGGATCAGAATGGGAATTACTCAGCGGATGCAGCACAGGCTTTACTCTGCATGGAAAGTACATTGTTACAGCAGCTTTTGGCTCATGGCTTGGAAAGGAAGAGATGTATTTGGCATGGAAAGCAGCTTTGGCTCAGGTAGTGTGAGTGTGAAATGCCCCAGTTGCAGCATGGTGGCTGGTAGAGAATAAGGCTTGAACTCTGTACCTTGAGGTCAAGTGGCAAGAACCTGAATTCCCTACCCACCACCATTTATAAAAATGTACAGATTTTTGCCTCATATTTGCTCTGTTCCTCATGAAATCTGTAGTTTCTGTATTTTTGTTTTTTAGCCCAATCAGTAGTGCAGTGGTACAGTGGTAGCATTATTGCCTGACAGCTACAGGTTGTCTGGTTTGATTCTTGGCTGGGGTGCCTTCTGTGTGGAGTCTGCATGTCCTGTGTGGGTTTGCTCTGGTGTCCTCCCATTTTACAAAGACATGTGTCTGGAGTGTTTCTGCTGAAAATTGGCTTTTGTTCCAAGTCAGACTTTCCTGGTTAACAAATGTTAAATACAAATGACAAGCATTTGAATTTCAGACTTCATATTCTTCAGAAAGTACATGGTAATGCAAAACCTGTTATTATAGCAATTTTCTAAGTTAATAAGATGGATATTTGAAATGTGTCCCTATTTTTGGAACTGTATTCCCACATTATTGGCTTCATCCAGTTTTTTTTTTTTGCCAAGGTTGAGAGCTATGGTGAGAACTGAATTCACTGAATATGTTTGGGGGCTGTATTCCCCCATTATTGGTTTTGTTCAGGTGTTTTGTGCTAAGATGTTGACAGCTATGGTGAGAACTGAATTCACTAAATGGTACCCATTTAAGTTTCAGTCTTCCTCTCTTTCATAAAACAAATGATTTGGCATAGGGGTATGTTGCTCTGACTATTTTGCACAGGGTCCTGGGATCAATACTTGGCAATGAAATTTATGGTGGTAACACAGCATTTTATTCTAGCAACTTTCCAATATTATATAATCAATGTTTAAAATGTGTCCCTGTTTTTGGTCCCCCCCCCCCCAATTTTGGCTTTTTCCAGATTTCTTGTGTTGCGAAGTTCAGAGATACAGCTGAGTGTCAAGTAGATTTTACAAGAAGCTGAGAGCTGCAAGGAAACAAAAGTTTAGTGCTGCTTATGCTCAGTCTGCTTCCATTGTTAATAGCATAACAGGTAGTGCACTTACATTTCATGCAGAAGGTTGTGGGTTATACTCCCACAGTAGGTCGATGCATTGCTGATGCTGTATTGTATTGTAAAGGGGGTGGATGCTGCAGTACATTTTGGTGAAGATACCTAGTAACTATATGAATGTGTTATCAGTTTGCCATCAATTCCCTATTGCAATATTACTAGTGTATCATTTTTTTAATGCCACATAGGCAATTTATTCTTCAAGGGCAACATGCATTTTATTTGTAGATGAAACAATGAAATATCAAGTTGTTTGCTAGCAGCAACCTCTTCATTAGGTACATATTTCTTTAATGTGGAATTATTTAGATGACTTTTACTTCTTTAGAGATTGTGCATATTTACTGCTACTGGTGGACTGTAGAAGTTTGAGTAGACTTTTATGATAGAAATTTTCTGAATTGGGCAGTTTTGTCATTATTGGTGCATGCATTTTGTTTGATCGTTTACTGGAAAATGTTCAAAACAACAAATTTAAAACGCCCTCTAACAACTGTACTATATTGTACAAGGAATATAATTTAATACAATCAGGAAGGTGTATCAAAGAGCATGTGTATGTTTCATGTGCAAGGGACCTATGATTTGAAAACAGCCCAAAGTTAATCTTTATCTACCACTGGCAAAATTTATTTTCTTTGAATGTGGGTTTCAATGCTGTTTCAGTGAATGTGAGTTTCAAGGGCAGAGAAGTTTTAATGCTAATAAGTCTATTTTCATTGTGAGATTGCATCACTTTGTTTAGCAGATGTTTTAGTGTTTGTGCTGTAAAATGCAAAATAAAACTTTCAAATGAAGTCCAAATCATTGTAGAAGTAAAGCAGTATGCACATTAACATTTATGGTAAATGGGGTGAAATAGCAAAGTAATGGTTCATTGGAATGGCTGCAGGGGGAGGCTCCATTCAACCATGATTTTGTGAAGGGGAAGGGTGGCAAACTCAAAGACAGCCCCGGCTGAACTATACCTCTCAACTGCCCAGATTTTCACAGAAGGAATAGATTTTTGCTTCTTATTTTTGGTTTGTTCCTCATAAAATGTGTGGTGTCTTGGCAAATAATTTAGAAATTAAATCACTAAATAATAACAGACACTGAGTTTCAGACTTCATAACCTTCAGAAAAATGCATGCTAAAGCAAGACCTCTTATTTTATCAACTGTCTCAGTTTATACCACAATTTTTAGTACTGTTTATATGTTCCCCCAGTATATTTGGCCTTGCCCAGATTTCCCGCATTAACAGGTTGAGAGGTACATGCAAATGAATTGCTTTATAGAATTAGGCATATCCAAAACTCTCAACTGTCCCCAATTTTGGCTCAAAATGTTGCTCTTCCCCTAATAATCCCGCCACAAAATGGCAATTTTGTAAGAAAACGTGGAGGGTTTAAAATTAAGAAATAACTGTAATAATCAGAGTTATATATTACTTTTATTTCAGAAATGCATGTAGATTCTTTTATTTTGTTAGCTGCTCAAGTTAGCAGTACTAATATTAAAAAAGTGTCCCTTCTTTGACAGGTTCCAGCTGTATTGTGTGGCTATTTTATATTTCTGCATCACATTTTTGGTCCATTTTTCATAAACTTGTGTTTTTTTGGAAAATTAGTGGCAAATCATTAAAGACTGAAGTTAGAAAATATTGACAGACATTTCAGTTTCAGATTTCATACCTTTCAGAAAAATGCATACTAATGCAAAACCTACTATTCTATTATCTTTCTAAGTTTATAAGAGCAATATTTAAAAAGTGTCCTTATTTTTGGGCTTTTGTCCCACTTTTATGTATGGCTTTGTCCAGATTTCTTGCTCTGAGATTGAGAGGTATGACAAATGTGTCAGGGTCATCACAGTCAGCCAGAGACATTTCAAATTGTGACATACTTGTTGCACCCCACTCCCCCATGTAGTGACTCTGTATGTGTCCAAGCAAGGCAAGGAGCAGTTATGCAGTGTAAATGTGCAGAGTATTCCCCCATCCAAGGTAGACACAAATACTACTTTTATTCTGTCCTTGGTTTTGCAGAATGATCTGATTTCTGTCATATTTTTATACTGTTGATTTCTGCTTATTGTTACTCAGAAAGTGCCTGTTGCTCTGTGTTTAATTAGCAATGCTTTAATGACCATCAGATAAGCTTGTCTGAGATTGTAAGCTTTAATAAGCATACTGTTAAAGAATTGCCAACATTGAAAGCCTTTCTGTTGTTGCCATGCAGAGAATACTTACATAACTAGATAATGTATAAACCTTGGGTATTGAAAGGCATATGACAGTATTTGTAATAAAGGACAGGATTACATTATTTTAAGAAGCTCATTACATTTGTTGGAGACTTGCAGTCATCTTTGCAGGCTTTACCTGTAAACCAAACAGAATGCCAATCTATCATGTGTGGTCCATTACCTGTACAATAATCCTTAAAGCAATGTATCTTGAGCTTGTTTCTTGTTTGCGTTTAATTTTTTACCTTTATCATGTTTTCCCCATGAAACAACTAGATAGTTGTTGTCAGGCAGCAGGTCTTTTTTGGATAAGAAACATTTTTACAAGTGGGGGTATCACAGAGATTGCTACTGTCAGCATGTTACTTGGTACTTTAATAAAGCTGAATATAAATTATAATTAGAATTGTAGTGCAAGGAGAAATGGTTTGAGTTGAGTGCTGCTTGTTTTTCTTATACTTAATTTTGACTGGCATTCCAGTAATGTATTTAAAAAGTAATTTATTTTTTCATGCCTCACAACCTTTTTGTTTCCATCTAGATATTAAGTAAGCTGTCATGCAGCCAATGCACTGAAATATTTTTTTCTTCTACACTTCATTTTGTCTTGATTGGACTCTCATAATGATGGTTTGGCACCCAGGGAATTAAAGTTCCAGTTTTTGTGGTTTTGAGCATAGCTCCTCCCCTTCTAGTTGGCCACACCCTTCCCATTGGCCCCACCCATTAAGCTGTCTCCTGCAACCCCCCTTTGATTTGAAGTCACCAGCCACCATTGACAAGATGTGGTGCTTGTGCACAATGCAAGTTCATACGAGCTAAGAACATGGTAACCCTGCAAAACATTTTGAAGTCTAAGGTTTTCTTTGAAAAAGGAAATTGTCAACCATCAGGGGTGATATATCTGGCAGCTTGTAAAACCTGTCCAGCTTATTACATAGGCAAGACAGAAAGGCATCTTAGGGACAGAATATATGAGCACCAGTAGCAAATTGCTACAAGAAATATAAATAATGGCCTTTATAAACATTCATTAGTATGTGCAAATTTAGTTCAGTTTTTATTTGGTATTGTGGATCGAGTAAGACCAAATCCTAGAGGGGGAGATTACAGGAATTATATAGAGGAAAGGGAAATTAAGTGGCATATAAAACTAGCTGTGACCCATGCAGCAGGTCTTAATGAAATGGATTTCTTAAAACTAATGTTAGTGAATAAAGCTACCTCATAAGTACTGTGAATCTTAGTCTGTGTGTGGGGGGGGGGTGGAGGGGTTCAACTACACAATATATATATATATATTATATATATATATATATATATATATATATATATATATATATATGTGTGTTTTAAAGCAAGTCAATGGATAAAATGTGGTTGATTTTTGATCTTAAACAAATTTTAAGTTTACATTTGATGAATGTCTTGGAATTTGAAAAGTTTTTTTTATAAATGATGTTTGTTAAAATGTTCTTGTGTTAAAAGGTGTTTGCCATGCATTTCATTTGAGCATTAAGGTAGTTGTATCTTTAAAGGATTGTGAAGGGTGATGACATCACTCATTTTTAACAGTATTTAAAGGCTGTACTATGGAGTGCAGTTAGATTCACATGAAATCCTCAGTTTAGGGAATAAAAGCGCTCAATCTGTGTCTTTGTATGTTGGAAGAATAAAAACAGCTTGGACTGAAGAGTTTGGCTGACTAAAAGTGTTTCCTACTGCTTCACAGTATATGTTTTGGACTTTTTAAAATGTTTTTCAACCTACATTAACAGCTCTAACAAAGTCTGAATCAGCACCAGCTTTAAAGCACCACACATCTCCCTCCTAAAGTGCATTGTCTCCAACTGTGAAGGCAGTCTCTAACCAAGCTAAAAGAATAAATGGTACCTGTGTTGAGAGTAAGAAAGATTTAGTCTGCATTAACAGCCCTCTAAAGATCTGTCACTCCTAGCAATCAATCAACCACACTTCTCCTTCCTAATGTGCATTATCTCAAACTGTGTTAGATAACTGCTACAAATATTCTTAAGTCCTCACAAATAATTTTATTGGTGTTTGATCTGTTGCTGTACTAACCACTATAGGTATGCACATGTGACTTAGGGCACAGTCAGCACCAACCCCTTAACTCTGGTCACAGTTTAATAGTGAATTTTTGAAATATAATGTGTCTGTTACCCCCCCATTAATTGTCTCAGTCTCAATCCCCCCACACAATTTCTCTTGTTATGCAGCTATTTTATATATGTATATATGTATATATATATATATATATATATATATATATATATATATATATAAACAGGTACTGCTATAACTCTGTCATAGTCAATGTTGGTGTGAATAACCTGAGATGTACTTCTCTAGACTATATGAAGAGAGACATGACTGAGCTCTTGGACTATGTGTCTCAAGCAGGTATGTCCCTAGCTTTAAGCAGCATTTTACCTTCACCTAGGATAATGCCTCAGTACAAACAGAAAATAATTGACTTCAATAATTCCCTTTTTCTGGTGTCATTCTAAGCGGATCAAGTATCTGTCACCCTGGAATGAATTGATAATCAGACCCTGATGCATTGCCAAAGATGGTCTTCATCTGTCACCCCTGGGATTTCAGCTACTGGCTGAACTTTTTCCACTCCCATAGTGCCTTTTTTAGGCAGTGTCTCAAGAACAAAATTACCAGTGCAAAAACCCCATCTAAAAACAACCTCAAGGTTACGCTGCTAAATGATAGGAGTTTTACGAAGCAGTCCTCACCATGAAAGACGCAGATATTTGTAAGATACAGAGACCTGGTTCAAGGCTGTGGACAGAACCCCATCCATACTGGGGTATACATCCTTCCACATGTTTAGACCACAAACTTATGGCATTAAAACTAAAGAAGGTGGTGTATCAGCATTCATTAAAGATGAATGCACCTCAAGATTGGTAAACAGTATGAATCCCTGGAGATACTTCAGGTGCAATTAACTGCTGGTAGGACACCTATTTAGGTACTGCCAGCTACAGGACCCCCTCCATGAATCAGGGCACTCAGTCTGTCTGTTTGAATCTACTTGAGTCTAGCAATATACATCCAAACACCATGGTTTTGGACGACTTTAACTATCCATCCAGTGACTGGTTAAATTTCTCATGCTCAAATTCACTTGCCCAAAGGTTCCTTGACTTTAACTCCAGTGCCCTGGACCAGCTGGCTGACACCCCCACAAGGGGTGCCAACATCCTGAATCTGGTGCTTACCAATATGGGTGATTACTGTAGCACCCCCACTGCGAGGTCTTACCTGGTGAGATCTGACCACAAATCAGTCTCATTCAAAGTATCTATCACACCTGACCCACCCACAGCACCAACTGAACTAAAAAAAAATCTCCACAGCAAATTATAACCTCTTATGGGATGCTATAAATAGCTTCATGACACCTCCCCTCTCAGATGGAACTGGCAACTATGTTGAGTTCTACACCAATGCTTTATACAAAATATCATAACTGCATTGACTCGGCCATACCTGATAGGACCAAAACAAGTGGGTCTATATCAAAAGCCCAAAATGACAAATGCTCGAGTCTATGTACATCGACACATAAAAGTCGATGTACATAAACAGTGAAACATGAGAACTGTGAGATTCGAAATGCCGAACGTGTTTCCTGGTCAACAGCGCCATGGTGGTGATAAGGAAATATATCCTTTTCCCCACTGTAGTGCGGTCTTGGAGTTGGTATATTAAGGTAGGGGGGTGTGGGGGATGAAGCCCCACCCCTGTGGGGGTGCAGGGGGTCTTGCTCCCCTGCAAAAACATGTTAAAGGAATTATTTAGTGTAATT